>NC_042984.1:6916181-7076181 GCF_901001165.1 Salmo trutta | reverse complement strand
CCCTGAGGAACTGTGAGGTGTGAGGAACTGTGAGGTGTGCCTTGAGGAACTGTGAGGTGTGAGGAACTGTGAGGTGTGCCCTGAGGAACTGTGAGGTGTGCCTTGAGGAACTGTGAGGTGTGAGGAACTGTGAGGTGTACCTTGAGGAACTGTGAGGTGTGCTCTGACACTTTCCCTAATCTGAACACTCACTTATAAATGGTTAACTATTTATTTAGGAGAACCAGTGACCCTAGAAGGAAAAATCCCTCCTAGAATAGCCAAGTACATGTGTGAGAGGCTGTTTTTTTTATACATTTTGCATCATTTGAGGGGTGCGCATCACATATCATTTTACTTTGCCTGTAAGACCCATTAGCACAGGCAAGTCTGATTTAGGTTTAGCTGTACCAGCCTAATCAAATAAATGTATCCGTCATGGTTGGACCTTTTTACGAAGCAGAAAACCGCTCGTCTCGAGCCCAAATCGTTCAAAAGTAAAGACCCATGTCAAGTTATTATATTGCGTATTCGCGGGACGCTCTTAAAGGGGTACACACAAATTAATCATCATGAGTAAGGCGCTATAACAATAGTTCAAATAAACCCTACTTAATCTATTAAAAAAAAACTATGTTTGTATTGAAAAGTGATGATTTGCAGTTTGGATCAGATGAGATGGAGGGCATTACCACTAAATAAATTACTGTGCCATGGTTCCAAAAGGTATGGGAACCACTGAGCTAGAGAAAGGTTCCCCCATATTTTTTTTACACCTTTCCTTTTTTAAATTTTTTATTTTTTTAATTCATGAGGGGATGTGAACAAGTGCACACTTGGAGCAGAAGGGTAGAGAATGGTGACTCCGTGGCTGATTTTTGTGAATATCCATGTTTATTCTTTCAGGTTTAACCGTAACGGCCACCTCAAGTTCCATATGGAGCGACTCCACAGCCAGGACCCTCCGACAAAGAAGACCCGCTCTGGTGGAGGCTCCCAGCAGACCATCATAGTTAACAGTGATGAGGAGGCTCTCGCCACGCTCCAGTGTAAGGAACCATACAAGAGCCTACACACTAGCACGCATACACAGATCATTTCACTGGTTGAATAAGTCAATCTCCATCCATACCATCTGACGTTCTGATTGATATACTGTAGACACACTTAGGGCAATACACATAGCTCCCCCAAAGGTGGTTTGAAATGCTCACATTTTAATGTTATTGTATGGTAGCCAGAGCTCCATCTGACCTGGTCTTTGTCCTTGTGTGTCTCCAGCAGCTCTGCAGGCAGGACAGATTATCAGCCCAGAGCAGCTACAACAGGCCTTGGGTCAGGACCACATCATAGTGTCCCAGGATCAAGGTCTGGGTCAGGACCACATCATAGTGTCCCAGGAACAAGGTCTGGGTCAGGACCACATCATAATGTCCCAGGAACAAGGTCTGGGTCAGGACCATATCATAATGTCCCAGGATCAAGGTCTGGGTCAGGACCACATCATAGTGTCCCAGGAACAAGGCCTGGAAGACCAAGAGGAGGCCACGTACATTCAGCAGATCACCACAGTGGACGGACAGACGTTACAGTACATGACAGGAGACAACCAGGTGACTGATATAGACTGTAGATCAGGGGTGTCAAACTGGGGGCAGGAGGTCTTCAACGAGGTCCAGGAGACCACACTGAAAATCGGTTATATTTTCTCGCCACTAAAAGTTGCTAAAAAGTTCACTATCCAGTACTTTAGAATTTTCAATGTTCCATGACTATCTTTCATTTCTGTGATTTATTAGTGAGCTGGACACAGTCAATAAACTGTATGAATGTGTAGATCCATCATAATTTATGAACAGTTTTAGATTTGGTCATTTTAAAGTAATATTGAGTTCAAAAAGACAAACGTTTTTATTTATTATATTTTTTTACTCAAACCAACTGCGGGCCGGATTGGACCCCCTGGCGTGCTGGATGTTTGATACCCCTGCTGTAGATAGAGCTATAGCTAGATACCAGAGGTGGCTAGTGGATAAAGATATAGGAGGACGGTCACATGGTTTCTATGTGTTCGATATCTTTCCATCCGTTCCATTCCAGCCACTACAATGAGCCCTTCCTCCTATACCTCTACCCACCAGCCTCCTCTGCTAGATACATACAGTAGATTCCTTTACAAATGGAATTAGATACGACTACTTACAGTGTATTCGGGAAGGATTCAGATCACTTGACTTTTTCCACATTTTGTTACTTTACAGCCTTATTCTAAAATGGACCAAAAAATGATAATTCCTCATCAATCTACTAGACACAATACGTCATAATGACAAAGCGAAAACAGAAATACCTTACTTACGTAAGTATTCAGACCCTTTGCTATGAGACTTGAAATTGAGCTCAGGTGCATCCTGTTTATTATGGGGTATTGTTTGTAGATTGATGAGGAATTATTATTTATTTAATCAATTTTAGAATAAGGCTGTAACGTAACAAAATGTGTAAAAAGTCAAGGGGTCTGAATACTTTCCGAAGGCTCTGTTAACAGTATGATATAGAGACGGGACAGACAGTGACAATCTAGTTCCCCTCCTTCGCCCTCCCAGGTCTAATTCCCCTCCTTCGCCCTCCCAGGTCTAATTCCCCTCCTTCGCCCTCCCAGGTCTAATTCCCCTCCTTTGCCCTCCCAGGTCTAATTCCCCTCCTTTGCCCTCCCAGGTCTAGTTCCCCTCCTTCGCCCTCCCAGGTCTAGTTCCCCTCCTTCGCCCTCCCAGGTCTAGTTCCCCTCCTTCGCCCTCCCAGGTCTAATTCCCCTCCTTCGCCCTCCCAGGTCTAGTTCCCCTCCTTCGCCCTCCCAGGTCTAATTCCCCTCCTTCGCCCTCCCAGGTCTAATTCCCCTCCTTCGCCCTCCCAGGTCTAGTTCCCCTCCTTCGCCCTCCCAGGTCTAGTTCCCCTCCTTCGCCCTCCCAGGTCTAAATCTCCTCCTTCGCCCTCCCAGGTCTAATTCCCCTCCTTCGCCCTCCCAGGTCTAGTTCCCCTCCTTCGCCCTCCCAGGTCTAGTTCCCCTCCTTCGCCCTCCCAGGTCTAAATCTCCTCCTTCGCCCTCCCAGGTCTAAATCTCCTCCTTCGCCCTCCCAGGTCTAGTTCCCCTCCTTCGCCCTCCCAGGTCTAGTTCCCCTCCTTCGCCCTCCCAGGTCTAATTCCCCTCCTTCGCCCTCCCAGGTCTAAATCTCCTCCTTTGCCCTCCCAGGTCCAGTATATCATCTCTCAGGATGGAGTGCAACACTTCCTACCTCAGGAGTACGTGGTGCTAGCAGACGGGAACCACATCCAGATGTCAGATGGCCAGATCATCCAGTATGAGCATGATGGGGCCTTCCTGCAGGAGCAACAGGTGAGGGAGAGAGGACCCCAAAAACATTAAATCCCAAAATTACTCAATCCAGAATAAATCTTTATTTTAGTATTATTATGTAATGGAAAGGTGCTACAGTGAGGGGGAAAAAGTATTTGATCCCCTGCTGATTTTGTACGTTTGCCCACTGACAAAGAAATGATCAGTCTATAATTTTAATGGTAGGTTTATTTGAACAGTGAGAGACAGAGTAACAACAACAAAAATCACGAAAAATGCATGTCAAAAATGTTAGAAATTGATTTGCATTTTAATGAGGGAAATAAGTATTTGACCCCCTCTCAATCAGAAAGATATCTGGCTCCCAGGTGTCTTTTATACAGGTAACGAGCTGAGATTAGGAGCACACTCTTAAAGGGAGTGCTCCTAATCTCAGTTTGTTACCTGTATAAAAGACACCTGTCCACAGAAGCAATCAATCAATCAGATTCCAAACTCTCCACCATGGCCAAGACCAAAGAGCTCTCCAAGGATGTCAAGGACAAGATTGTAGACCTACACAAGGCTGGAATGGGCTACAAGACCATCGCCAAGTAGCTTGGTGAGAAGGTGACAACAGTTGGTGCGATTATTCGCAAATGGAAGAAAAACAAAAGAACTGTCAATCTCCCTCGGCCTGGGGCTCCATGCAAGATCTCACCTCGTGGAGTTGCAATGATCATGAGAACGGTGAGGAATCAGCCCAGAACTACACGGGAGGATCTTGTAAATTATCTCAAGGCAGCTGGGACCATAGTCACCAAGAAAACAATTGGTAACACACTACGCCGTGAAGGACTGAAATCCTGCAGCGACCGCAAGGTCCCCCTGCTCAAGAAAGCACATATACATGCCCGTCTGAAGTTTGCCAATGAACATCTGAATGACTCAGAGGACAACTGGGTGAAAGTGTTGTGATCAGATGAGACCAAAATGGAGCTCTTTGGCATCAACTCAACTCGCTGTGTTTGGAGGAGGAGGAATGCTGCCTATGACCCCAAGAACACCATCCCCACCATCAAACATGGAGGTGGAAACATTATGCTTTGGGGGTGTTTTTCTGCTAAGGGGACAGGACAACTTCACCGCATCAAAGGGACAATGGACGGGGCCATGTACCGTCAAATCTTGGGTGAGAACCTCCTTCCCTCAGCCAGGGCATTGAAAATGGGTCGTGGATGGGAATTCCAGCATGACAATGACCCAAAACACACGGCCAAGGCAGCAAAGGAGTGGCTCAAGAAGAAGAACATTAAGGTCCTGGAGTGGCCTAGCTAGTCTCCAGACCTTAATCCCATAGAAAATCTGTGGAGGGAGCTGAAGGTTCGAGTTGCCAAACGTCAGCCTCGAAACCTTAATGACTTGGAGAAGATCTGCAAAGAGGAGTGGGACAAAATCCCTCCTGAGATGTGTGCAAACCTGGTGGCCAACTACAAGAAACGTCTGACCTGTGTGATTGCCAACAAGGGTTTTGCCACCAAGTACTAAGTCATGTTTTGCAGAGGGGTCAAATACTTATTTCCCTCATTAAAATGCAAATCATTTTACAACATTTTTGACATGCTTTTTTCTTTTTTTGTTGTTATTCTGTCTCTCACTGTTCAAATAAACCTACCATTAAAATTATAGACTGATCATTTCTTTGTCAGTGGGCAAACGTACAAAATCAGCAGGGGATGAGATACTTTTTTCCCTCACTGTATACAGTGCCTTCGGAAAGTATTCAGACACCTTGACTTTTTTCAAAATGTTGTTACATTACAACCTTATTCTAAAATGGATCTATACACAAAACCCCATAATGACAAAGTGAAACAGGTTTTTAGGATTTTTTGCAAATGTAAAAAACTTAAAACATATCTTTACATATGTATTCAGACCCTTTACTATGAGACACAAAATTGAGCTCAGGTGCGTCCTGTTTCCATTGATCATCCTTGGGATGTTTCTACAACTTGATTGGAGTCCACCTGTGGTAAATTTAATTGATTGGACATGATTTGGAAAGGCACACACCTGTCTACATAAGGTCACACAGTTGACAGAGCATGTCAGCAAAAACCAAGCCATGAGGGCGAAGGAATTGTCCGTAGAGCTCAGAGACAAGATTATGTCGAGGCACAGATCTGGGAAAAACATTTCTGCAGCATTGAAGGTCCCAAGAACACAGTGGCCTCCATCATTCTTAAATGGAGTTTGGAACCACCAAGACTCTTCCTACATTTGGCTGCCTGGCCAAACTGAGCAATCAGGGGAGAAGTTCCTTGGTCAGGGAGGTGACCAAGAACCTGATGGTCACTCTGACAGAGCTCCATAGTTCCTCTGTGGAGATGGGAGAACCTTCCAGAAGGACAACCATCTCTGCAGCACTCCACCAATCAGGCCTATATGGTAGAGTGGCCAGACGGAAGCCACTCCTCAGTAAAAGTCACATGACAGCCCACTTGGAGTTTCCAAAAGGTACCTAAAGGATTCTCAGACCATGAGAAACAAGATTCTCTCATCTGATGAAAGCAAGATTGAACTTTAGAATAAGTCTGTAACGTAACATAATGTGGAAAACCCAAGGGGTCTGAATACTTTCCGACTGCACTGTATGTGCATTGCTTACTCTATTGTTTGAAAACCGTATGTTAGATTGTTAACTGTTTAAAACTGTCTTGCAGATTGCCCTGAGTCATGACGGGCAGATCCAGTATCTTCCAATCAGTTCAGAACAACAGATAGTCAGTCCTGAGGACCTGGAGGGTGCTGAACATTCTGCCGTTACTGGTATGTTAACACACTGTCTGCTTCATACATTTGACCAGGGTTCTCAACTCCTGCCAGCTACGGGATGTGCAGGCTTTCCTTCTAACCCTGTAGCAACACCTGGTTCACTCCTTCCAACCCTGTAGCAACACCTGGTGCACTCCTTCCAACCCTGTAGCAACACCTGGTTCACTCCTTCCAACCCTGTAGCAACACCTGGTTCACTCCTTCCAACCCTGTAGCAACACCTGGTTCACTCCTTCCAACCCTGTAGCAACACCTGGTTCACTCCTTCCAACCCTGTAGCAACACCTGGTTCACTCCTTCCAACCCTGTAGCAACACCTGGTTCACTCCTTCCAACCCTGTAGCAACACCTGGTTCACTCCTTCCAACCCTGTAGCAACACCTGGTTCACTCCTTCCAACCCTGTAGCAACACCTGGTTCACTCCTTCTAACCCTGTAGCAACACCTGGTGCACTCCTTCCAACCCTGTAGCAACACCTGGTTCACTCCTTCCAACCCTGTAGCAACACCTGGTTCACTCCTTCCAACCCTGTAGCAACACCTGGTTCACTCCTTCTAACCCTGTAGCAACACCTGGTTCACTCCTTCCAACCCTGTAGCAACACCTGGTTCACTCCTTCCAACCCTGTAGCAACACCTGGTTCACTCCTTCCAACCCTGTAGCAACACCTGGTGCACTCCTTCCAACCCTGTAGCAACACCTGGTTCACTCCTTCCAACCCTGTAGCAACACCTGGTGCACTCCTTCCAACCCTGTAGCAACACCTGGTTCACTCCTTCTAACCCTGTAGCAACACCTGGTTCACTCCTTCCAACCCTGTAGCAACACCTGGTTCACTCCTTCCAACCCTGTAGCAACACCTGGTGCACTCCTTCTAACCCTGTAGCAACACCTGGTTCACTCCTTCCAACCCTGTAGCAACACCTGGTTCACTCCTTCCAACCCTGTAGCAACACCTGGTGCACTCCTTCTAACCCTGTAGCAACACCTGGTTCACTCCTTCCAACCCTGTAGCAACACCTGGTTCACTCCTTCTAACCCTGTAGCAACACCTGGTTCACTCCTTCTAACCCTGTAGCAACACCTGGTTCACTCCTTCCAACCCTGTAGCAACACCTGGTTCACTCCTTCCAACCCTGTAGCAACACCTGGTTCACTCCTTCCAACCCTGTAGCAACACCTGGTGCACTCCTTCCAACCCTGTAGCAACACCTGGTTCACTCCTTCCAACCCTGTAGCAACACCTGGTTCACTCCTTCCAACCCTGTAGCAACACCTGGTGCACTCCTTCTAACCCTGTAGCAACACCTGGTTCACTCCTTCCAACCCTGTAGCAACACCTGGTTCACTCCTTCCAACCCTGTTATCCCGAGGGCTCCCGAGTGGCGCAGCGGTCTAAGGCACTGGACCTCAATGCTAGAAGCGTCACTACGGACCCTGGTTCGATCCCCTGCTGTATCACAACCAGCCGTGATCTTGGAGTCCCATAGGGCGGCGCACAATTGTCCTAGCTTCGTCCGGGTTAAGGGAAGGTTTGACCGGGGTAGGCCCTCACTGTAAAATAAGAATTTGTTCTTAACTGACTTGCCTAGTTAAATAAAAATCCTCATGGTCTCTATACGTAACACCAGGATTTGTTGATTATTTGAATCAGTAGTTTTAGAGGCGACGGGCTGGAACAAAAGAGCTCAAGAACTGGAGGTTGAGAACCTTGAAATGGTTGTTATTTTGTCAGTTTATTAACACTACCTGCTCTCCCTCCCTCCCTCCCTGTTCCAGCGGTAGCAGATGCAGCCTTGCAACAGACCCAGACGGTCTATACAGAGGCCACACAAGAACAGCTGGAGCAGCTCCAACAGCAGGGAATCCAGTATGATGTCATCACCTTCACCGATGAGTAGAGAACCTCTGTCGGACGGATGGAAGTCGGGAGGGATGGCTGTCTGTGATTGCGGACTTGTCTCCTAGTATGATGTCTACTATTGGCTGCCTGATGACTGTATGTAGTGCAGGACTAGGATGGTGGAACCACGATGACCAGTGGCCTCCAGCGTGGTTCGACAGGATCGGCCTGAGCGAGACTGCAGAGAATCTACAAATCATTGTGTAAAATCATCCCAAACAGCTACTCGTTATGCGATCAAGATTGGCAAATCTGGGCAGGGTCTTGCCTAGGTCCATCCCTTAGAACACACTGGTCTACTCTCTAGGAGCTCTGCCGTGCTTCAGATACCCAGAACACACTGGTCTACTCTCTAGGAGCTCTGCCGTGCTTCAGATACCCAGAACACACTGGTCTACTCTCTAGGAGCTCTGCCGTGCTTCAGATACCTGGGATGATAGAAACAGCACTTGAGAGGATTTTAGTGGCTGGTAGATCTATCACTCATAGTGGGAGTGTTGAATAGATGAACTCTCACTGTTAAGTAGATCTATAAACAGAAGCTTTTGTAAATTCTAAATATTGTACCCGTCGCTTCTAAGTTAATCAATAGGGGCTGATGTACATTAAAGAACAAAGTTACACACGGTTGGGTGATCTAGGCTGTGTGTCAAATGCCACCCTATGCCCTACATAGTGCACTACTTTTGACCAGGGCCCTTCAAAAGTAGTGCACTAAATAGGGAATAGTTTGCCATTTTGGTACGTAGGTGTACTCTGTAATTATTTAAGGTCTGCGGTTTCCTCAACACCTGCTTTGACTTGCAAGACAATGTCACGAAAGAAAACATAAAATGGCTGATATGTTTTAGAATAAAGCACAGCTTCCAATGGACGTTTAGTTTTGAATAGGAAAGGACTATGTGAAGACTGACTGTGAAGACTGCCTCTGGAGGATTGATATTTGAAGATATATGTACATATCTTTTTGCATATGAAGCATTTTGTTCCATGATTTGCTTAAATGAAAATCGCTGAATAAGCTAAAAGCTGATGCCAAATAAATCACAACATTTACATATGAATCATTTAGCAGACGCTCTTATCCAGAGCGACTTAAAGGAGCAATTAGAGTTAAGTGCCTTGCTCAAGGGCATATCAACAGATTTTTCACCTAGTTAACGCAAGGATTCAAACCAGTGACCTTTTGGTTTCTGGCCCAATGCTCTAATCGCTTGGCTAGCTGCCACACCATTACCACATTCTGTCAGATCTTTCACTTCCCTTTATGTGATTTGTTTTCTTATGTTTTAATATTGGCCAGATGTTTTGTTTTTCAATGACAAAAAAACCCATTATAGAGCTATTATGATACTACTTGAAACTGTGATACCTGAGCTGGTACCATGACAACAGTACAACCTATCATCCTTCTACTCTAAGCCAATAATAAGTGTTCTGAAACTTGTAAATTGCAAGTTAGAGAGACACCCCCTCCCTCCCTCGCCCAAATAAAGGAAGTGAATCACAAGGCTGGTCTCGGAACAATGCAGAAAACTGCTGTCGACTCCAGATGCCTTTTTTTGGTTGGTGACTAGGATGTGTGCGGACAGCTGCCCAGCCTCAGTGAGTATTTGACTGAAGATGAAGATTATCTTTCTCTTGCTTCTTCTATTAGGTGAGATTTTATCCAGGTTTGTCTCATTTAAGATAAAACAAAAAAATATATATAATTATTTGCGAGAGACCCACATGATAAAAATAAATCTAGTATACTGTAGTGTTTTTGCAGACTGTACTATACTGTAGTATTTACTGTAGTGTCTTTGCAGTATAACTGTAGGATTTACTGTAGTGTTTTTTTGTTGGTTTGTTTTATTATCTTTGACATTTGAGGCTTTCTCCTTCAGGAAACCTACTGGAGAAATACTAAAGCCTTGTTCACACTTCAGACCTTAAATGCTCTAATCAGTTTTGTTTTCAAAATTTATTTTGGTCTACTGACTGTCCTAACAGCAAGTTACAAATGACCAAATCAGATGTGTGTGTGTGTTCAGACAGCAGTCATTGGCTGACATGGCTACGCTAGTTGTCGTAGTAACGACGGGGGTCTTTGGTGCAGTCTGATTGGTGGTGTTCCTGATTCCCATCACTCAGAAGTTATGTAACAACCTAAGGTGACAACAATGCGTCACCATGGGCGTTTCCCAGTTGCTTTGAATGTTCAAAATCATAGTGTAAAAACACTTAAAGCCTCAAAGGACAAGATGATCCAACTTTCGAAACGAGTTATTTTTGGCTAGCCAAGGCAGTCAACTAGCTAGGTAGGTACAGGGCATTCAAAAATAATTCACACACCTTGACTTTTTCCACGTTTTGTTTTGTTACAGACTGAATTTAAAATGGATTAAATTGAGATTGTTGGTCACTGGCCTACACACAATACCCCATAATGTCAAAGTGGAATTATGTTTTTAGAAATGTTTACAGATGAATTTAAAATGAAAAGCTGAAATGTCTTGCGTCAATAAGTATCCAAGCCCTTTGTAATGGTATGGCCTCACTCTGTGCAATAATAGTGTTTAACATGATTTTTTTTAATGGCTAGCTCATCTCTGTAGCCCACACATACAATTATCTGTAAGGTCCCTCAATCGAGCAGTTCATTTCAACCACAAAGACCAGGGAGGTTTTCCAATGCCTCGCAAAGAAGGGCACCTATTGATCAATGGGTAAAAATAAAAAAGCAGACATTGAATATCCCTTTGAGCATAGTGAAGTTATTTATTACACTTTGGATGGTGTATCAATACACCCAGTCACTACAAAGATAAAGGCGTCCTTCCTAACTCAGTTGTCGGAGAGGAAGGAAACCGCTCAGGGATTTCACCATGAGGCCAATGGTGACTTTAAAACAGTTACAGAGTTTAATGGCTGTGATAGCAGAAAACTGAGGATGGATCAACAACATTCTAGTTACTCCACAATACTAACCAAATGAACAGAGTGAAAAGAAGGAAGTCTGTACAGAATACAAATATTACAAAATAGGCATCCTGTTTCCAACAAGGCACTGAAGTAAAACTGCAAATGTGACAAAGAAATTAACTTTGTCCTGAGTACAAAGCTTTATGTTTGGGGCAAATCCATGGTGGTGGCTGCGTCATGTTATGGGTATGCTTGTCATCGGCAAGGACTAGGGATTTTTTTGGGATAAAAAGAAATGTAGTAGAGCTAAGGACTGGCAACATCCTAGAGGAAAACCTGGTTCAGTCTGCTTTCCACCAGACACTGGGAGAACAATTCACCTTTCAGCAGGATAATAACCTAAAACAGTTGTGATTTAAATCTGCTTGGATATCTCTGGCAAGACTTTGAAATGGTTGTCTAGCAATGATCAACAACCAATTTGACAGAGCTTGAAGAATTTTGAACAGAATAATGGGCAAATATTGTACATTCCAGGTGTGTAAAGCTCTTAGAGACTTACCCAGAAAGACTCACAGCTGTAATCGCTGCCAAAGGTGATTTTAAATGTGCAAAAAAAATCTAAAACAGGTTTTCACTTTTATTATGAGGTATTGTGTGTAGATGGGTGAGGACAAAAATATATATTAATCTGTTTTGAGTTCATGGTGTTAAACAACAATGTGGAATAAGTCAAGGTTTATGACTCATTTTTGAAGGCACTGTAGGAAGGTGGCTTGAAATGGCTTTTTGGCTGTTCACACTGTAGGAAAAATAACAGATTTTAATCAGATATGCAATTTTTGGGGGGATTTGAGTCACTTCAAACTGTCCATGGAAACGAGGCTTAAAAGAGCACATTTTCCATAACCTGTAGGTAGGACTGTGGTCTGAATGGTTTCTGCTCTCTTTTCAATAAGCTGTAGACAACACAATATGATACTTGGCATGTAGATTTCTCACTTATGGGCGGCACAAAATAAAATATGGGGGAGGGGAATGATCAGGGGGCATTCAGAAGGTATTCAGACCCCTTGACTTTTTCCACGTTTTGTTACATTACAGCCTTATTCTAAAATGTATTTTCCTCATCAATCTACCCCATGAAAACATTATTATTATTATTATTATTATTATTTTTTTTTTTTAATTTGAGCAAATATATTTAAAAAAAACTTATTTACATAAATATTCAGATCCTTTGCTATGAGACTTGATCATCCTTGAGATGTTTCGACAACTTGATTGGAGTCCACCTGTGGTAAATTCAATTGATTTGAACATGATTTGGAAAGGCACACACCTGTCTATATAAGGTCCCACAGTTGATAGTGCATGTCAGAGCAAAAACCAAGCCACGGGGTCGAAAGAATTGTCCGTAGAGTTCAGAGACAGGATTGTGTCGAGGCACAGATCTGAGGAAGGGTACCAAAACATTTCTGCAGCATTGAAGGTCCCCAAGAACACAGTGGCCTCCATCATTCGTAAATGGAAGAAGATTGGAACCACCAAGACTCTTCCTAGAGCTGGCCGCCTGGCCAAACTGAGCCATCTGAGGAGAAGGGCCTTGGTCAGGGAGGTGACCAAGAACCCGATGGTCACTCTGACAGAGCTCCAGAGTGCCTCTGTGGAGATAGGAGAACCTTCCAGAAGGACAACCATCTCTGCAACACTACCAGTCAGGCCTTTATGGTAGAGTGGCCAGACGGAAGCCACTCCTCAGTAAAAGGCACATGACAGCCCACTTGGAGTTTGCCAAAAGGTACCTAAAGGATTCTCATGAGAAACAAGATTCTCTGATCTGATGAAACCAAGATTGAATTATTTGGCCTGAATGCAAAACGTCACGTCTGGAGGAAACCAGGCCAATACCATCCCTACGGTGAAGCATGGTGGTGGCAGCATCATGCTGTGGGGATGTTTTTCAGTGGCAGGGACTGAGAGACTAGTCAGGATCAAGGGAAAGATGAATGGAGCAAAGTACAGAAAGATCCTTGATGAAAACCTGCTCCATAGCACTGAAGACCTCAGACTGGGGCGAAGGTTCATCTTCCAACAGGACAACGACCCTAAATACACAGCCAAGACAACACAGGAGTGGCTTCAGGACAAGTCTCTGAATGTCCTTGAGTGGCCGGACTTGAACTTGATCGAACATCTCAGGAGAGACCTGAAAATAGCTGTGTAGTGACACTCCCCATCCAACCTGACAGAGCTTGAGAGGATCTGCAGAGAAGAATGGGAGAAACTCCCCAAATACAGATGTGCCAAGCTTGTAGCGTCATACCCAAGAAGACTCGAGGCTGTAATCGGTGCCAAAGGTGCTTCAACAAAGTACTGAGTAAAGGATCTGAGTACTTATGTAAATGTGATCGTTCAGTTTCTTTTTATTTTAATACATTTCTATAGTAAGTACTGTATAATATTATATAGTTAACTAGTATTTTTTCATGTGGGGGATCTGCTTGTTTGTCATTTCGTAGTGTGTTTGTTTGATAGATGACCCTGCGATGGAAGCACAACAGAGGACAGTGGTGAATGGACAAGCGCTGCTGAGATTTATCTTTCCTCCTTTCTACAATGGTTATGAGAAGTTCTGTTCTAAACTATATCCTGGGGGAATTTCTGTTATTGTGAATACCAGAGGATATGTCAACGACTTCTACAAGGGAAGAGTATCCACAACAGAATACAACGGTGTGATGGACGTTATGATATGGAATTTAAAGCCAGTGGACGCTGGCGACTACAGGTGTGCTGTTGTCACCATTGGATGGAATCATATCTACACTGACTATAACCTCCAGATTGGTAAGAACCATCATAAATAAATCATACTAAATCTCATATGAAGTTTCATCTGGGGAAAGAAAGTTATTCTGTTGTATTCTAGGAACTGTGATATTGTAAACCACTCAGTGTTGAAGACAAAATAAATCTGTACAGGATGAGGAAGTCACCTTTTTAAAATAACAACATAACTGTATTGAAATGAGTGCTTATTAAACTCAGTCTCTGTTTAGATAGTGGTCGACGTAGTGGTCCTGTATCCCCTCGACCTCCGGTCAGGTCAACCATCAGCCTCTTCATCTTCTCTTCCTCATCAGACACATCTGGGCCTGTTTTCACCAACGACCACAGTGGCAGCCCCAGGTGCAATCTCTCTCTAACACTAGTTCATTATTCCTCATAGTTGATCGTGTTATAGTTGATCATATTTCTGGGAGCGTTTTAATGTCTATGTCAATATGTTGTCGTGTTTGTCCTATTCACCTGGTAGTGTTCCCTGGAGCTTTGGTTTACCACTGGCTGCAGGTCTTTGCATCGCTATGGTGATTGTGATCAGCTCAGTAGTCCTTGTTGTGGTTCATCACAAAATCATCAAGAAAAGTAAGAGGACATACCTTCAGTGTTACATAGATGAATTGCTGTTCATGTTGAAATCATTTTTCAAATGCGTAGGCTATGACCTTTTTAGCCAGTAGACGTGCAATATATTTTGTTCAATTGTAGCACTGTGTCTGTTCTCTGTTTTTAAATTGATGTAATAACCTCGTTCTTCGCAGAGAAATGTGGAGCAACTTCCAGTGACTCAGCTGCACACATCCTCTCAGTAAGTGCTAAAGGTGGACTTTGTCTCTGTGACTCAGTGTCAAATGTCTTTTGGCCCAGAAACAACAACCAAAGAATAATAATTGTGTTTGAACTTGACGTTCCCATGATGTATTTTCCCTGTTGATGTCTTCTGTAGTGTGCCCCGTACTGAACAGTTTATTAACTACTTATAAATATGTATTTCTACTCATAACGTATACCTTAAAGTCCCAATGCAGACGTTTTTATCTCATCAAAACAAATGTGCGTAAGAATTAAGTACCTTACTGTAATAGATTTTTCATTAAAATGGGCAAAAATATATTTCTCAAGCAATAGGACTTTCTGGGAGTGTTCTAAGTGGGGACACTCCCGCCCATACAAACCTGATGATTTTAGAAAGTCCTGTCCTGTGTAGAATGTATTTTCAATCAGCAACTATCAGAAAATAGCCCCTATCAAATGTGTTCTCACTTTTAGTGTTAGTTTCAGTGTTATTGCACAACAGCTGATGAAACTATGAAAACACAGGAAAAACTGAATTTAAATCTGTAATATGCAGGATGTCCTTCAGGAGGAGAGCAGTATTGTCTACACCACAGTGGACTTCAAGCCTCATAAGAACCATACCACTGAGCTGTATGCTAACTTACAGACACTCAGCAGCCCCAGAAGCCCCGACGCACACAGAGAGCCTGCTGGGACGGTGGTGTACTCCACACTGGCTAGCAACCGACGCTGAACCGGATTATCTTTCTGATGTTTCCCAGAACTGTTTCTGTTGTCTTGATAAGTTGTTATGACCAGGCTATCTGTATCTTGCTACAATGTGGATAATTAAGTATGAAAACTGTGTTTTAAAGCTAGAATCTTTAGTTGCTACATACATTTTTTTGATCTTATAAATTCATTATATATACCCATTTGATTCTTGAAGAATATAACGAATAAATGCCTCATGACCTTAGTTCAACTGTCGTCCCCCATCAGAACCCAAAATATAAGCTTTTTTTACTCCAATGTTTGAAAACAAACATTGTATAACCTCAACCTGGTTTAGGGCTCTATTCAATCAGATCCACTTTAGTCGATGGCTGCATAGTGGTTGTTTTTGCGGTGTTGGAGGTGGAACTGCCTGCAGGGTTATCAAATCCACAAGCGGCTCCGGGCATTATACCTAAAGGTGGACATTGCCACGGAGTCGCAATAATAGAAATCTCACGCAGCTTTGTTTACAAGTTTGAACACTGCAATGTGAGATGTAATCTACACCTCAATTAGGCTGATAATTATTTTTAATTTGAGCGTCATTATTTCTGTTTATAAACTGGGTGGTTTGAGCCCTGAATGCTGATTGGCTGACAGCCGTGATATATCAGACAGTATTCCCCGGGTATGACAAAACATTTATTTTTACTGCTCTAATTACGTTGGTAACCAGTTTATAATAGCAATAAGGCACCTTGGGGGTTTGTGATATATGGCCAATATACCACGGCTAAGGGCTGTGTCCAGGCACTCCGCGTTGTGTCGTGCTTAGAACAGCCCTTAGCCGTGGTATATTGGCCATATACCACACCTCGCCGGGCCTTATTGCTTAAATAGCCTACATATTCTTGCTTTGAACTTCTAACAGGAGTGGGAGCGAGTGGGACGGGTGCGACTATTTGTTATGGGTGTAAGATGGCACAGTGATGCCATCTGTTGGTAAATGTTAATTACTGCAACTCCAGTGTTTTACCGGTGTGCTTGAAATACCCGGATGTATTGCAATATACTGAACAAGACTGGTTACTCGCATCCATGCCTCTGTCTCGTCATTTAACATTCAAACATGGTGTCAGAGTCGGATAACTAACCATGCTTTCCGCAAATTAGAGTCACCTGTTCTGGTTTACCCCCTAAAAATGCTTTTCTGAGGTAAACTTCGCCTGACGCCGGAATTGTCCTTAGCTAGAGTGAGTTTGCTAGTTAGCTTCAGTGTTGTTAGCACCGATTAGACATGGCAGCGAACATTCCCCCTCCCGCCGTTATGAAGCTTAGCGGAGACTGGAGCACAAACTGGGATACGTTTAGAGGTGAATGGGAGGACTATGCACTAGCAACGGGACTTCTGGAAAAGGACGATGAGGTAGTGGCTGCCACTTTGAGGACTATAATGGGAACAGAATGCCGACACGTATACAAACACAACCTGAACCTAACAGCAGCTCAGCAAGGTAACGCTACAGCTATTCTTGATGCTCTTGAACATTACTTCAAGCCAGCAAAAACGTTATCTACGAGCGTTATGTTTTCGGTTGTTGCAAACAGGAGGACGGGGAGTCCATTGACAGCTTTGTCACTAGGCTAAGGGAAAAGGCAGCTACATGTGACTATGGTGCTTTAAGAGATGAACTGATCAGAGATAAGCTAGTGCTTGGCATAACTGATGAGGGCACCCGCAGACGTTTGCTGAGAGAACGCGACCTGACGCTGGTCTTGGCGGTGGAGACATGCCGTGCAGCAGAGCTTACTGATATACGGGTAAGGTCCATGGAACTAGAAAGACAACATATGGACAATGTCAATGCTACATTCAGGCAGCCAGTAAGGAAATTCCCCTTTGCCACTGCTAAGGCTAATACTACAGCCAACTCTGCAGCAGACAACCCCAATACGTGCAGATATTGTGGCATTTCTCATGGACGAGGAAAAGAATACTGCCCAGCCTATGGAAAAATATGCAAATCCTGTGGTACAGCTAATCACTTCGCAAGGGTCTGCATGAAAAGCAAGAGAAAGGAGGGTAAAGTGCACTCCATTGAAACAAACACAGATGAAGGGAACAACAGCACAGAGGATGTATATGCTAGCGAGTGCATAGGGGCAGTGAGGGCAAAAGGACAAAAGTGGTTTGTCACTCTGCTACTTAATAATAAACCACAGCAATGCCAGCTAGATTCAGGGGCCACATGTAATGTTATGAGCCTTAGAGACAAAAGGAGGCTCGCGCCCAGAGACAAACTCACACAGAGTAGCACCAAGCTGAAACTGTATTCGGGACAGTTCATGACCTCTTTAGGCCTGTTTGTGACAGAGTGTGTTTTACGTGGCCAGAAACACACCCTTGAGTTTGAAATAGTTGAGGCTAGTCAACAGCCATTACTGTCAGGTTCTACATGCGAGCGCCTTGGACTCATTAACTTCACCATCCCAGCTGATCTTAACATTGTAGACAATGTCCAGGCTGGGCCCCTGAGCAAGGAGACACTCCTGAGCAAGTACCATGATGTCTTCAATGCACCGGTCGAGTCAGTTCCCGGCGAAGTCCACTTTGAGTTGGACGCAGCAATCCAGCCTGTCCAGTGTGTACCCCGCAATGTACCAGTGGCCATGAAAGCAGCTACAAAGGCTCAGCTTGACAAATACGAAGCAGATGGCCACATGATATCCGTCACCGAGCCTACAGACTGGATAAGTAATATGGTCATCGTCAAGAAACCAGACAAGCTACGGATATGCATTGATCCTAAACACCTCAACCGGGCTCTGAGACGCTCACATTACATTATGCCCACGTTGGAGGATGTTCTTTACAAGCTCCCAAAGGCCAGAGTCTTCACGCTCGTGGACGCCAGAGATGCCTTCCTGCAGTGCAAGCTCGACGAGCCCAGCAGCTACATGACCACCTTTTGGACACCCTGGGGCAGGAAGAGGTGGTTGAAGCTCCCGTTTGGTGTCTCCGTGGCTCCAGAGGTGTATCAGCGGAAACAGCATGAGCTGTTGATGGGACTCAGTGGCGTGGAACCCATAGCAGATGACATCCTCGTAGTGGGCTGTGGGGACAGTGATGAGGAGGCAGAATGTGACCATGATGCCAAGCTGCTGGCCCTGATGGTCAGATGCAGACAGGTCAAGCTAAGGCTAAGCATAAAAAAGCTTCAGTTTAAAGTGCCAGAGGTCCGCTTTCATGGGCACATCTTGTCCTCCACTGGATTGAAGGCGGATCCTGAAAAAAGTGAAGGCTGTCTTGGAAATGCCCCACCCATCTGACGTGAAGGCAGTGCAGCGCTTCGTCGGATTCGTCACCTACCTGGCCAAGTTCCTACCGCGGCTCTCTGAAGTGTGTGAGCCACTAAGGAGGCTCATGGACAAGGACACCATCTGGCATTGGCTCCCAAAACATGACGCAGCGGTGAGGGAAATAAAACAACTGGTCACCCAGACACCTGTACTGCGATACTACGATGTGTCAAAACCTGTCACGATTCAGAGTGACTCAAGCCAGTATGGACTTGGCTGTTGCCTCATGCAGGAGGGCCAGCCTGTGGCATTCGCTTCTAGGGCACTCACCCCAACAGAGCAGAACTATGCCCAGATAGAGAAGGAGTGCCTCAGCATTGTGTTTGCATGCCAACGCTTCCACCACTATCTGTACGGGCGCGACAATATTACCGCAGAGACAGATCACAAGCCCCTTATTGCTATATTCAGCAAGCCTCTCCTGAATGCCCCGAAACGACTGCAGAGCATGCTACTGGCCCTACAAAACTACAACCTCAAGGTGGTGTATAAGCCAGGGCCAGAGATGTATGTGAGTGACACGCTCAGCAGGGCTACTGCATCAGGCACTCACACACGCTCCATGCATGAACGACACGCAGTGTGCAGCTTGCAAACAGAGCAAGTGGATGTTGAACACATCAACCAGGCTGACTACCTCAATGTCACGGACCAGCGCCTGATACAAATCAGACAGCACACAGACAGGGACGAGCAACTCCAGGCATTGAGGTCTGTGATTCTGATGGGCTGGCCCGACTGCAAGGAAGAAACTGCTTTAGCCGTCAGAGATTATTGGCCAGTCAAAGAGGAGCTCAGTGTTCAAAACGGAGTAATATTCAAGGGTCAGAGAGTCGTTATTCCCCGGTCTCTGCGCCCTGAGATGTTGGCGCGCGTGCACTCAAGTCACATAGGAGGTGAGGCCTGTTACAGACAAGCACGTGACACACTGTATTGGCCAGGAATGCAGAGTGAAATCAAAGACTATGTCAGTAAATGCACAATCTGCAATGAATATGCCACTGAGCAACAGAGAGAGACGATGATGTCCCACGAGCTACCGATGCGCCCCTGGCAGATAGTAAGTCTAGATCTCTTCCAGCACAGTGGCAAAGACTTTCTGCTGGTAGTCGATCATTACTCAGACTTCTGGGAGATTGACCTCCTCCCCGACCTCTCAGCAGAGACAACAATCAAACGCTGCAAGGCTCAGTTTGCCCGCTATGGCCAGCCAGATAGGGTAATTTCAGACAATGGACCCCAATTCTCCGGGGTTGAGTTCCGAAAATTTGCTGCAGATTGGGAATTCGAGCACGTCACTTCATCACCACGACACCCAAAAGCTAATGGGAAGGCGGAGTCCGCAGTCAAAATCGCAAAGAACCTCTGCAAAAAAGCTCTGCGAGAGGGCAAAGATGCCTGGAAAGCAATCCTGCAGTGGCGCAATACCCCGACAGAAGGCATGGATAGCAGCCCGGCCCAGCGCCTCATGGCACGGCGCTTAAAAGCAGCTCTGCCAGTAGCCAGCACTCTCCTGGAGCCATGTGTGGTGACAGACGTGCTGGTGAAGCTACGTCACAGAAGACAGGTCTCCAAGTTCATCTATGACAAATCAGCAAAAGACTTACCTGAGCTCAGGGTGGGTGAAACGGTGCGGATGAAGCCACTACCAGGGGACCGGACTGGCCTCTGGAGACTCGGATCCTGTGTACAGAAAGTGGCACCACGCTCCTACTTGGTCGAGGTGAATGGATCACGGTACCGTCGTAACAGGGTTGACCTTCGGATTGCTGAGCCAGCACCTACTCAGAACCCTGATGGTCAAAGGGGTCGCATGACAAAAGACAGAACCCCAGCAAGTCACATGGGGCCTGAGGCACTGGGCGAAGAGCCAGGGGATCACAGGTCGGCCGCTCCCTCGCCCATCAATACTCCCCTTAGACAGTCAGGAGACACGCCTGTGCGGGAACCCGCAGTCCTCGCAGACAAGCCCCCTGTCTTTTCACGCTGTGGGCGTCTGTCCCAGCCACCAAAAAGACTTAATCTGTAGGTTTCCCATTAGGGATTGTTGACAGACAGAGATAAAAGTGAAGAGAGTATCAAAATGTGTTAAGTTGTTACCTGAAAAAAAAAAAAAATAATAAAAAATAAAAAAATACTAAACTGTTCATGTTGGAAATTATTACTAGGTTTGTTTTGTTAGTGAATTGACAGCTCCTGTCCTATTTTATAAAAGGAAAGATGTTATGGGTGTAAGATGGCACAGTGATGCCATCTGTTGGTAAATGTTAATTACTGCAACTCCAGTGTTTTACCGGTGTGCTTGAAATACCCGGATGTATTGCAATATACTGAACAAGACTGGTTACTCGCATCCATGCCTCTGTCTCGTCATTTAACATTCAAACACTATTGTCACGCAGGCACAACAGCAGCCTCTCACCGGTTTGACCGCTCCGACTAGGTTCCGACACCGCCAAAACATCAGCGCTGCGGGTGTCGGCTATCGCCAGTTGACGCTTGATTTGATTGAATCTAAGTTTTATGCCATCGTGTTGATATCATGGATGGTCCGTCGTTGCATCCACAGCTCTGTCTATTAATTTGAGAGGTTATATTTCTCCAGCTCCATCCGTCAGCTTTTTTATCGAAACAGAGGAGGGGTGACCACTTTGTTTCAGATAAAGATTCTAGCTTTAAGGTGATTGATTTATATCTATTTTGACTTATAAACCATACAAATAAAGGATTTTCTTTTGAGTTTGATATCAGACTGTCTTTTAACAAGCTGGTTCAGTTGACAGGCTGAGATATCTATCTGGACTTCAGGTTATCTGGCATCCAATCACCAGTCCTTATCCGTTTCCTCTGGAGAAAACCCTTACAGCCAGAGCGTTCTCGTACACCGAGTCCTATAGGAGATGGTTATCTATGGTTCTGGGCCTACCTGCCTTCACCATGTCCAGATCTATATTCTATAGTATTCTATTATTTTTCTCACATTAAGAGGTTCCACAAGAGGATAGTTTCACTTCAGGGAAAAAGAGCTACAGACAACCAAACACACACTATATTCCCAATGCTAAAATGTATTTTATTCTTTGGCAACTGTGCACATTTTCACAATCTACAACATTTCCCCAACCATGCCAATTCTAGTGCTACAATCACATATATAACATATTACTATTCATAACTGGAAGACTTAGATTCAATCCAGACTTATTTCACAGTAGATATCTTATGCGATCTGGGCCAGACCGACATTGTTGTTCTGTCTGTCAAAGATGGCATAGTACTGCCTTATGAAGACATCTCCAAGGATCCAGAGCTGCTGAGTTCCACCGTTACCAAAACCAGTCATACAGCCGTAGGAGTTCTACACAGAGAGAGAGAGGAGGAAAATCAGGCATGTGAGGCTCTTTGCTTCTAGGATCTAAAAGAAAGCTTAAGTCTCAGATGTACATGTGTTCTGATGAAGGTGCTCTGAAAGACAGCAGCATTAAAGATCAGATGGGTCATATAGATTGTATGTAACATGTGTTTCTGTAGACTACCTGGGAGGTGATAGGTTGTATGTAATGTGTTTCAGTAGACTACCTGGGAGGTGTAGGCAGAGGCAGGGATGGTGAAGGCGTTTCCGTTGAGGGTGAAGGTCACCTCGGGCATGTTGGGGATGTTGTTGCAGTTCACGGAGGCCTATGAGAGGAGTAATAACATGTTATCATTTATTCTGTGGTTCATCGAAGAGGAGGCGGCGATTGAGGGGGAAAAACATCAAGAACAGATTTACATCCTTTTCACACTACCACGCTGGTCCCAACCCAAATATTTTTACATTTACATTTAAGTCATTTAGCAGACGCTCTTATCCAGAGCGACTTACAAATTGGTGCATTCACCTATAATATCCAGTAGAACAAACACTTTACAATAGTGCATCTAAATCTTTTAGGGGGGGGGGGGGTTAGAAGGATTACTTTATCCTATCCCAGGTATTCCTTAAAGAGGTGGGGTTTCAGGTGTCTCCGGAAGGTGGTGATTGACTCCGCTGTCCTGGCGTCGTGAGGGAGCTTGTTCCACCATTGGGGTGCCAGAGCAGCGAACAGTTTTGACTGGGCTGAGCGGGAACTGTGCTTCCTCAGAGGTAGGGAGGCGAGCAGGCCAGAGGTGGATGAACGCAGTGCCCTTGTTTGGGTGTAGGGCCTGATCAGAGCCTGAAGGTACGGAGGTGCCGTTCCCCTCACAGCTCCGTAGGCAAGCACCATGGTCTTGTAGCGGATGCGAGCTTCAACTGGAAGCCAGTGGAGAGAGCGGAGGAGCGGGGTGACGTGAGAGAACTTGGGAAGGTTGAACACCAGACGGGCTGCGGCGTTCTGGATGAGTTGTAGGGGTTTGATGGCACAGGCAGGGAGCCCAGCCAACAGCGAGTTGCAGTAATCCAGACGGGAGATGACAAGTGCCTGGATTAGGACCTGCGCCGCTTCCTGTGTGAGGCAGGGTCGTACTCTGCGAATGTTGTAGCAACAATTTTTAGCAACAATACGGTCGTTTCAACAACTAACAAGGCCAGGCAGATTGGTTTGGCTTGGTTCCGCTGAGTAGTGTGAAAAGCCTTATAGTTGGACACGTGTGTGTGTGTGTGTGTGTGTGTGTGTGCGTGCGTGCGTGCGCATAACTCACATCTCCATACTGGTCAGTGGTGGCTCCGACCCAGCTGTTCATGTTGCTGATGTCAGTGGTTGGCCCAACGATCTGGGAGGTGCCAGTATCAATGATAGCCTGACACCCACCATTGCAAGCCACTGTGTTGCCGTTGATGGTAACGCTGGAAGGACAAATACTAGCTGAGTTTACCTGTTCTACCTCTATTTGGTTGTATGTATATTTCTTGACGTTTTTTTGTTTTTTTGTTGTGAGCAAATAAACTTGAAGTGCACAGCAACATTTAGTCATAGGCTCCAGACAGGAAGTAGGTATGTTCATTTGATGTACTAGTCCAATGTGTTCTGGGTGATGGCATGAAGGGATGATACAAAAGTTGATAACATGATGGACAGGGACATAATGCTCTGTGTAGAGGGAATATATATATATAGTGCATTCAGAAAGTATACAAACCCCTTGACTTTTTCCAAATTTTGTTACATTACAGCCTTATTCTAAATTGGATTAAATAAAACATCTTCCTCGTCAATCTACACACAATACCCCATAATGACATCACAATACCAAAAAATGACAAAGCGAAAAACCCCATGACAGCAGGTTTTTTTTTAAATTTTAGCAAATATATAAAAAATCTGCATCATTGAAGGTCCTCAAGAACCCAGTGGCCTCCATCATTCTTAAATGGAAGAAGTTTGGAACCACCGAGACTCTTCCTAGAACTGGCTGCCCGGCCAAACTGAGCAATTGGGGGAGAAGGGTCTTGGTCAAGGAGGTAACCAAGAGCCCGATGGTGACTCTGACAGAGCTCCAGAGTTCCTCTGTGGAGATGGGAGAATCTTCCAGAAGGACAACCATCTCTGCAGCCCTCCACCAATCAGGCCTATATAGTAGAGTGGCCAGACGGAAGCCACTCCTCAGTAAAAGGCACATGACAGCCCGCTTGGAGTTTGCCAAAAGGCACCTAAAGACTCTCCGACCATGAGAAACAAGATTCTCTGATCTGATGCAGCATTGAAGGAAACAAGATTCTCTGGTCTGATGAAACCAAGATTGAACTCTTTGGCCTGATTGCCAAGCGTCACGTCTGGAGGAAACCTGGCACCATCTCTACGGTGAAGCAGGTGGTGGCAGCATCATGCTGTGGGGATGTTTTTCAGCAGCAGGGACTGGGAGACTAATAAGGATCGAGTGAAAGATGAACGACACAAAGTACAGAGAAACTCCCCAAATACAGGTGTACCAAGCTTGTAGCGTCATACCCAAGAAGACTCAAGGCTGTAATCGCTGCCAAAGGTGCTTCAACAAAGTACTGAGTAAAGGGTCTGAATACTTATGTAAATGTCTAATAAATATATATATATATATATTATATATATATATATATATATATATATATATATACACACACATCAGGTTTCTAAAAACCTGTTTTTGCTTTGTCATTATGGAGCATTGTGTGTAGATGGATAAGGGGGAAAAAAACTAGGGGTCTGAATACTTTCCGAAGGCACTGTATAGACATGAATCTTGGTATGGATATGGACCAGGATATAGGCTCTATGTGGACTAGTGTACCTACCTGTCCATGTTGATCTGCCAGTAGGTCTCAGAGGACAGGGGGATCCAGGTGATCTGTCCAGTGTAGTAGTTAGACTCAATGTCTCCGAAAGACACCACACTACCCTCTGCTGAGTTTCTATTGGAGGAGAAAAAAGGTCAACAAGGTTGTTTAATCATCAACACATGTTGAAATGGATGTCACCTTTCCTTCAAAGACATTTAAAGCAGTTGTATAATTGTATTAAATATTAATTCACAGGTACATTCTTGCTTTATTAATATCACAGCTAAGATAAAAGGCCAACTCCCATCCAGTTGTATTTGTAAGTTACTATGTTACCCGCTCAGGTAGACAGAGAAGAGGTTCTGAGAAACGAGGCCCTGGGTCATCATGTTGTCAAAGACGGGTGTGGCCCCAGAGGCCGCCAGGTTGGGGAAAGCCAGGCCCAGGATACCGTCGGCAACCATGTTGGCCATGAAGGGAGCCTCGGTCTGACTGGCACCAAAGATCTGCTTAGTCACAGAGATACCGCCCACCTGGGAAAAACAAAACAGCATGCGTCAGTCACTGGGCACCTTAGAAATAGAATTACTGAATATGATTTACCCATTCAAGTGAATTGTTTGGGGACGTGTGGACCGGTGGCCATATTGAGTGTACCCAAAATAGTAATTATATTTCTTTGCTGACTGTGCTGGAGTCAGTTACTAATATACTTTTTAGCATGTGATGATATAAAACAGGACTGCTTTGGGATGGCGGGTGCTGAGTGGAAGATTATTTGAGGGGTTGCATTGTATGTAATGTACAGTATGTTGTAAATGAAAGTGTCAATTAAACATGAATCACAATAATGTGTAGCTAGCTACATTTACATACCGAAACAGTGTCGTATGCCAGCTGTCCAGTCATGCTGCCAGTTCCGTACTGAATGGAAACAGGCTTGTTGGCCCACGTGAAGGTGCTGGACTGTGCAGGATTGAATTTGGCATGATTCTCTATTTAAAAACATGAACATGTTCATTACAGACCAAGTACATACTGTGCCATTGCAAAACTGAACATTAATTTATTCATTGGTATTGATCTATTCTCTACCATTCACGCTCTTATGGGGACAATATAAAAAATGCATTCATGCTATTCTATTGTTTAATTGTGTTAAGCCAACCCTCTTATGCTGTACACCCTCAGCCCCTAACCTCAACCCACAACCAAGTCTCCCATTCTCTGGCTAAGTACTCAATATGAAACTGTATTTTGCAACTCTGTCACAAGAGACTACTAGTAAACAATTTTTGGAATATAGCTATTCTCCAATGCCACCAGTATTGTACAGACCCCTACAGTATACTCACGGCAGGCCTGGCTGGAGCAGTAGACAGAGGGAACCCACAGGTTAGAGGAGCCAGTGTCAAAGATGACGTTGAAGGACTGGGGAGGGGTTCCAATGGAAATCACTCCGTAGTAGGACAACTGCAGAGAGACGGTGAAACAGAGATGTACTGGAAGTCAGGGTCTCACACAAGTGAACATTTCAGAGTCCTATGAAGAAACAGACATTTGTCTAACAACGTAGCTAGTTACATGCTAAGAAGCATGGCTGGTTATATGCTCATCTGTAAGCTCATAATTAATCTGACCATGCCAGTGTACATTTCATTTAAGCAAGACATGAACACAAACTGTAGAGCCAATGGGTTCAAACTATACAGTCACAATATCCAACATGTAATGACGTTTTTGAAACAATAATCATATAGCCTATAGACTAGCCTGGTCCCAGGTCTGTTTGCGCTGTATAGACAACTCCCATGGCCATTAGCTATAGAGCAAAAACTGATCTGGGACCAGTCACCAGGCTAATACAGTATATCACCATACTGCTTCTGTCTGTGCCTTACGTCAGCGTCGTTGGTCATAGCCTCATCACCGGTCTGGTAGAACTTGGCCATCGGGTTGTAGGGGAACTTCAGCCTGGTCTCCTCCCATAAACCCTTCTCCATCAGGGTCTCTCTGGCAGTCTTCCCCTTGATCAGAGAGATCCTGAAAACACACAATCACAATCACAATCCCCTTTATTCGCCACAATTATATGTACCATGAATTGGACCTGGTGTCAGGTGCTGACAACAATAAACAGAATATGCAGACTGAGAAGAGAAGAACGGAACTTACTTGATATTACACTCGGACAGGGCCACTAGGGCACACAGGAGGACAGCCCAGTTCATCATGGTTGCTTCTGGTTCTTCTTGCACAGAGAGAGTGAAGTTAGGAGGAGAACCCAGACCTTATATACAGTCATCCTGGACACCAGGACCCAATCCCACAGCCAATCGACCAGGTTAATGCCCTCCTTCAGCACACAATGTCAAAGCTATGGGTTTGTCCCAAAATGGCATGCTATCCCCTATATAGTGCACTACTTTTGAACAGGGCCCATATACCTCTGGTCAGAAGTAGTGTCCTATGTAGGGAACACAGTGCCATTTGGAACTGATAACACAACTTCAGATAAGAAAAGTGTGAAGTGGTTACAATATAAAACGCCTATGTAGCAAAAGTAAATATGCTTCAGGAACAATGTTAATGAACAGTCTGGCATCTAATCTTGGAAAGCAAAATATATCTGGATACTAGTCTGTGCCACAGTGGGGTCAGTTCAGCTAAACCTAGAGTATGGGGGGGTCAATTCAGATAAACCTAGAGTATGGGGGGGTCAATTCAGATAAACCTAGGGTATGGGGGGTCAGTTCAGATAAACCAAGAGTATGGGGGGGGTCAGTTCAGATAAACCTAGTATGGGGGGTCAGTTCAGATAAACCTAGAGTATGGGGGGTCAATTCAGATAAACCTAGAGTATGGGGGGTCAGTTCAGATAAACCTAGAGTATGGGAGGTCAGTTCAGCTAAACCTAGAGTATGGGGGGTCAATTCAGATAAACCTAGGATATGGGGGGGGTCAGTTCAGATAAACAGGATATGGGGGGTCAGTTCAAATAAACCTAGAGTATGGGGGGTCAATTCAGATAAACCTAGGATATGGGGGGGGTCAGTTCAGATAAACCTAGAGTATGGGGGGTCAGTTCAGCTAAACCTAGAGTATGGGGGGTCAATTCAGATAAACCTAGGATATGGGGGGGGTCAGTTCAGATAAACCTAGAGTATGGGGGGTCAATTCAGATAAACCTAGGATATGGGGGGGTCAGTTCAGATAAACCTAGAGTATGGGGGGTCAATTCAGATAAACCTAGGATATGGGGGGGGGGGGTCAGTTCAGATAAACCTAGAGTATGGGGGGTCAGTTCAGATAAACCTAGAGTATGGGGGGTCAGTTCAGATAAATCTAGGATATGGAGGGTCAGTTCAGATAAACAGGATATGGGGGGTCAGTTCAGATAAACAGGATATGGGGGGGATCAGTTTAGATAAACCTAGAGTATGGGGGGGTCAGTTCAGATAAACCTAGAGTATGGGGGGGTCAGTTCAGATAAACCTAGAGTATGGGGGGGTCAGTTCAGATAAACCTAGAGTATGGGGGGGTCAGTTCAGATAAACCTAGAGTATGGGGGGTCAGTTCAGTTAAACAGGATATGACAAAGTGGGGACTTTTTGGAAAGTTGAAGCTCATTTACTGCATTTCTACACAGTTTAAAAACTCTAAAATACTATTTGGAGAACAGCAAAAACAAACAAAAATTACCCCAACCATTCATTATAACTGCAATATTAGGTTTAAAGGTCTGTGGACTGGCATATACACTGGGTTTACAAAACATTAGGGGCAACTACCTAATATTTTGTTTTTTTTGTAGGGTCATGGACTCTACAAGGTGTCGAAAGGGTTCCACAGGGATGCTGGCCCATGTTGACTCCAATGATTCCCACAGTTATGTCAAGTTGGCTGGATATCCTTTTGGTGGTCGACCATTATTGATACACAGGAAAAACTGTTGAGCATGAAAAAGCCAGCAGCACTGCAGTTCTTCACACACTCAGGTGCGTCTGGCACTTACTACCATGGCCCCGTTAAAAGGCACTTAAATATTTTATCTTGCCCATTCACCCTCTGAATGGCACACATACACAATCCATGTCTCATTTGTCTCAAGGCTTAAAAATCGTTCTTTAACCTGTCTCCTCCCCTTCATCTACACTGATTGAAGTGGATTTAACAAGAGACATCAATAAGGGATCATAGCTTCCACCTGGATTCACCTGGTTAGTCTGTCATGGAAAGAGCAGGTTTTCCTAATGTTTTGTAACTCGGTGTATAACGTCGACCACTACTCAACCTCATCATATACTGTCTCATTTACTTGTGGAACGACATATACAACGTCGACCACTACTCAACCTCATCGCATACTGTCTCATTTACTTGTGGAACGGCACATTCAGTGCAACATGAAATAGACTCATAATACACATGATCAAATCACAACATGGCCGACTTCAAATGCCGACATGCGTAGGTGGAGCGCGAGTTTCAAGTTTAGGGAGCTCTTTTCGTTCACCATAAAATGTAACCTTTATAAAAAAGGATATCATAGCAAAAAGTTATGTAAGATAGGCTACCATTCTTTATGTGATGAATAGATCGCATAGTCATAATTTAGGCTAATTACATAACTCAATCACTGTTTTGTGAAACGTGAGCCGACAAGGAGGAAAATCTGTCGTTAACCCTAATTTGCTCCTGGGGCGCCGTACTACTATGTCTGACCCTCAAAAACTACATATTTCACTGCACCTATATGGGACTAAGTAATGCTGAATGTACCTTTTCATAATCTTATCAAAATGTCCCAAGTTTCCATTTGGAAAGTAGACTAGCTTGCCATTGCAAAAGTTACTTGATAACAGCGTTCAACAACAACACAGCAATATATGAAGAAAAAGGTCAATGTCCTAGACAATACACAGAATATTGACTGACCAACACAAGTTTATCTACATCATTAATGAACAATTGGTCTGTAATCTGCCGTTGGTTATCAGCACATTAAACAGAATGTCTGAAGGTGTAGTAGAGGTAGTCTCTGACAAACCATTTAAAGATCAAATTTTAACCAGTTTAAAGATGAAAATGCTCATTTCTATTTCTAATTTAAAACAATAACATAAAGATGACGTGCAGGATACAATTCGAACTCTTGAAAGGATATATACTGCTTCGGTATGGCACCCTCCACAATATAAATAAAACGGTAATATTTTTTATTTAACTAGGCAAGTCAGTTAAGAACAAATTTTTATTTTACAATGACTGCCTACCCCGGCCAAACCCGGACGACGCTGGGACAATTGTGCGCTGCCCTATAGGACTCCCAATTACGGCCGGATGTGATACAGCCTGGATTCGATCCAGGGACTGTAGTGACGCCTCTTGCACTGAGATGCAGCACCTTAGACCGCTGCGCCACTCGGGAGCCAAATGATGATGATGATGATGATGATTATGAGGAATGTGTAAGGAACAGTACAGTGTTTAACTATGACGCTTTCTAATTGACTGATTGGCTGGGAAAACATAGTTTGTTAACAAACAGAATGCAACTATGAATATATAACTAAAAACTGTTTTCTGAGTCAGAGTCACGACTTGTTTTGACAATCGGATTGTTCCCAATTATGTTTCTATAGCCACAACATATGTTGAATACAACCTTAGTTACGGACTCATTTGACATTGAATCTCACGTGTCAGTCATAGGAAAGGCAAGGGCTCCAGGAGGGTTTTGAAGAGGCTGATTACGGCCACGTGATACTCAAGTAAAACAGAGGCATGGACTTTCACTAAGAGATAAGATATTACACTGAACAAAAAAACATGAACACAACATGGAAAGTGTTGGTCCCATGAGCTGAAATAAAAGATCCCCAGAAATGTTCCATACCGTACGCACAAAAAGCATATTTCTCTCAAATGTTGTGCACAAATGATTTTACATCCCAGTTAGTATTTCTCGTTTTCCAAGATAATCCATCCACCTGACAGATGTGGCATATCAAGAAACGGATTAAACAGGATGATCATTACACAGTAGCACTTTCTGCCACTCTAAAATGTGCAGTTTTGTCACACAACACAATGCCACACGTTTTGAGGGAGCGTGCAATTGGCATGCTGACTGCAGGTATGTCCACCAGAACTGTTGCCAGAGAATTTCATGTTAATTTCTCTACCATAAGCCACCTCCAATGTCGTTTTCGAGAATTTGGCATTACAGCCAACCGTCCTCACAACCGCTGCCCACGTGTAACCACTCCAGCCCAGGACCTCCACATGTGGTTTCGTCTGAGACCAGCCACCCGGACAGCTGATGAAACTGAGGAGTATTCTGTCTGTAATAAAACTAATTCTGATTGGCTGGGCCTGGCTCCCCAGTGGGTGGGTCTATGCCCTCCCAGGCCCACCCAGGGCCTAATTTATCTATTTAAATTGTCTGATTTCGTTATATGAACTGTAACTCAGTAGTCATTGAAATTGTTGCATGTTGAGTTTATATTTTTGTTCAGTATATATAACTTACATAATTACTTACATAACAACAACAGACACAACACACAGTGTAAGTACATGTTTTTCACAGTGGTATGATACAGTGGTATGATACAGTGGTATGATACAGTGGTATGATACAGTGGTATGATACAGTGGATTTAATTTGCAGAAATGTTGATAATAAATAAAAACATTACATTTGCATATGAATAAAACAGTAAATTATTCCGAGTTGCATCAAGCTTTTGACAGGCCTGTGTATTAAAACTACAGTCTGCAATTGGTACACACATAAAAAAAAGAAAACATTTAGCTATGTATCTTTCTTGGCACAGTTTAGCATGTATATATTGTCTTGGCATGTCTTTGGTGGCCAGTGGGGCACAGTGAGGTGTATTTACAGATGTTATAATCTCATGAAATATAACAGTTCCTATAGTACATAGAACAAAGACTAAGTAAGGGGAATAGAGTGAAGGTGGTGTGTGACTGAGGGACTAAGTAAGGGGAAGAGAGTGAAGGTGGTGTGTGACAGGAACTAAGTAAGGGGAAGAGAGTGAAGGTGGTGTGTGACTGAGGGACTAAGTAAGGGGAATAGAGTGAAGGTGGTGTGTGACTGAGAGACTAAGTAAGGGGAAGAGAGTGAAGGTGGTGTGTGACTGAGGGACTAAGTAAGGGGAAGAGAGTGAAGGTGGTGTGTGACTGAGAGACTAAGTAAGGGGAAGAGAGTGAAGGTGGTGTGTGACTGAGGGACTAAGTAAGGGGAATAGAGTGAAGGTGGTGTGTGACTGAGGGACTAAGTAAGGGGAAGAGAGTGAAGGTGGTGTGTGACTGAGGGACTAAGTAAGGGGAATAGAGTGAAGGTGGTGTGTGACTGAGGGACTAAGTAAGGGGAAGAGAGTGAAGGTGGTGTGTGACTGAGGGACTAAGTAAGGGGAAGAGAGTGAAGGTGGTGTGTGACTGAGGGACTAAGTAAGGGGAATAGAGTGAAGGTGGTGTGTGACTGAGGGACTAAGTAAGGGGAATAGAGTGAAGGTGGTGTGTGACTGAGGGACTAAGTAAGGGGAATAGAGTGAAGGTGGTGTGTGACTGAGGGACTAAGTAAGGGGAAGAGAGTGAAGGTGGTGTGTGACTGAGAGACTAAGTAAGGGGAATAGAGTGAAGGTGATGTGTGACTGAGAGACTAAGTAAGGGGAAGAGAGTGAAGGTGGTGTGTGACTGAGGGACTAAGTAAGGGGAATAGAGTGAAGGTGATGTGTGACTGAGGGTGCTGCTGTCATTGTTTCCCATCTTTCTCCTCTTCTTCTCTCTCCTCTTCTTCCTCCTCTGTCATCAAAAGTCTAGGTTTTTGAAGTCTTTGGTACACCTGTATGTGCTACCTGTGTAGCTGGTACAGACCAAATGAGGAAGACATGGACAGGTGTGATGCTGTCTTTTTCCTGGATAGGGCACCTGGAAGAAAGATACATTATCTACATTTGATTCAACTTTATTGATCTCCCTTAGGATCCATTAAATCACATTGAGCCAACAGCTCTAGGGCTAAATGAACAGACTTTGTCAAATGTCACCAGAGATTATCGAACTATTCCAGTGGGAAACGGAGAACCATGATGAAAGCAAGTCAATAACTTCTGAAGTTATCATACTAAGCAACAATTATGTGTTTGTGCATGTGTGTTTATCTGCACTTCTGTGTGTTTGTGTGTGCGCTTGTGTGTGTATTCCTGTGTGTGTGAGTGTTTGCGCATGTGTGAGTGCGTGTGCCAGGCAGTATGTGCCATCAAGCATATGCATGCGTGTTTGCGCGCGTGTGTGTGTGTGTGTGTGCCCGCGTGCGTGTGTGTTCCTCACCTTGTGACTGAAGGGGTGGCACTCATCCCCCTCTTCCCCTCGTGGTATACACATCCGCAGTCCCCTAAGCCACAGACTGACAGCACAGCATAGACCAAACCCACACTGAACATCTCTATCACACGCCTGACAGAGATGGGGGGAGAGAGAGAGAAAGAGAGAGAGAGAGAGAAAGAGAGAGAAAGTGAGAAAGATAGAGAGAGAAAGAGAGAGAAAGAGAGAAAGTGAGAAAGATAGAGAGAAAGAGAAAGTGAGAAAGAGCGAGAGAGAAAGAGAGAGAAAGAGAGAAAGTGAGAAAGAGAGAGAGAAAGAGAGAGAGAAAGAGAGAGAGACAAAGTGAGAAAGTGAAAAAGAGAGAGAGAGAAAAAAAGAGAAAGAGAGAGAGAGAGAGAGAGAGAGAGAGAGAGATGACCGTCACACATTTTTTTACTCAGTTTGGGTGCAGGTTTTCTGTAACGGTCTGGTGTTGTAGTAAAGCTCTGACTCTGGACCACACATACCCACTGGAAACAGGAAATACACCCACTGGAAACAGGAAATACACCCACTGGAAACAGGAAATACACCCACTGGAAATAGGAAATACACCCACTGGAAACAGGAAATACACCCACTGGAAACAGGAAATAAACACACTGGAAACAAGAAACACACCCACTTGAAATAGGAAATACACACACTGGAAATAAGAAACACACCCACTGGAAACAGAAAACACACCCCCTGGAAATAGAAAATACACCCACTGGAAACAGGAAACACACCCACTGGAAACAGGAAATACACCGACTGGAAACAGGAAACACATACCCACTGGAAACAGGAACACACCCACTGGAAACAGAAAACACACCCCCTGGAAATAGAAAATACACCCACTGGAAACAGGATACACACCCACTGGAAACAGGAACACATACCCACTGGAAACAGGAACACGTACCCACTGGAAACAGGAACACGTACCCACTGGAAACACGAACACGTACCCACTGGAAACAGGAACACGTACTCACTGGAAACAGGAACACGTACCCACTGGAAACAGGAACACGTACCCACTGTAAACAGGAAACACGTACCCACTGTAAACAGGAAACACGTACCCACTGGAAACAGGAACACGTACCCACTGGAAACAGGAACACGTACCCACTGGAAACAGGAACACGTACCCACTGTAAACAGGAAACACATACCAACTGGAAACAGAATACACACCCACTGGAAACAGGAACACGTACCCACTGGAAACAGGAACACGTACCCACTGGAAACAGGAAACACGTACCCACTGGAAACAGGAAACACATACCAACTGGAAACAGGAACACGTACCCACTGGAAACAGGAACACGTACCCACTGGAAACAGGAACACGTACCCACTGGAAACAGGAACACGTACCCACTGGAAACAGATACACACTGTAAACAGGAAACACGTACCCACTGGAAACAGGAACACGTAACCACTGTAAACAGGAAACACATACCCACTTGAAACAGCATTCACATAACCACTGGAAACAAGAAACACATACCGACTGGAAACAGGAACACATACCCACTGGAACCAGGAAACAGGATATTTTTGCAGAATTCTGCATGCTGTCGTGGACGAATCATAATTAGTTGGGTAACATAGATAATTAAGATGTTTTATTAGTATAATATGCTTATTTGAGGTACTTGTCATTAGAACGTGTCCATTGGACTCTGGTGTCTTTTCTGTTGCACATCTACCTTAACTGGGTCTCAGACACTTGGGGCCCAGAGAGGGGAGAGGTCAGATTTGTCTTCATATGTGAATGTGTCTTTACTTATTCTTAAACCATGTGAAGGGATGGCGTGATTAATGGGGAACCAATGACTTGTCTCCACAATGTCTGTGAGCAAGTCACTCCCACCTTTTCTTTATTGTGGGGAGGATTATGGCAGTAAATGGACCCTTGTATGTCCTCTCTTAGATCTCACACTTATCCTGGGATATTATATGGCCTAGAGGCTCACTCCCCTGTCCAGCAGTAGGGTCAAGAGGGGGTTTGCTTGAGATGGGAGTATCTAGAGTTGACAATTGATATATGCCATTGGATGAAATAGTTCTGTTCAATACCGTACCAGGGAGGGACAGTTCTAAGGGGACCAGATACTGGGCTATTCAATGAACCCTGTTGACATAGCAGTTACTGTCTGATGTGTTTTATGGATATCTGTCATACAAAACTTAACCATTGTGAACTGTTACTAAGTATCTGTGGTTTGTCAATGTACGTTGAAGGGGCTGTATCGTTGCTATAAAAGATCCCTGTAGCCATTCTGTAATCACCTCATACAATGATTCATTCGAGAGAGTGCATTATTGGGGGTCAAGAACTTTTGCAAAAGTATCTTAAGTATTAAAGATGTAGTTTAACTCGGACTGGTGTGTTTTGTAACTCCTCATTTGGTAATGCGGAAATTAGCCACCACAATGCAGAGTCTCAATTTGGTGTTTACTCTCTCTGTCTCTCTCTACCTTCCACCTGTCACTTCTAATGACCCCTACTCTCTCTATATCTGTCTCTCTCAGTGGTGTAAAGTACCTAAGTAAAAATATGTTTAAGATGTACTTAAGTCGTTTTTTGGGGTATCTGTACTTTACTATTTATATTTTTGACAACTTATACTCCACTACATTCCTGAAGAAAATAATGTACTTTTTACTCCTTACATTTTCCCTGGCACCCAAAAGTACTTGTTACATTTTGAATACTTAACAGGACAGGAAAATTGTCTAATTCACGCACTTATCAAGAGAAAATCCCTGGTCATCTACTGCCTCTGATCTGGCAGACTCACAAAACACAAATGATTCGTTTGTAAATTATGTCTGAGTGTTGAATTGTGCCGCTTGCTATCCGTAAATTAAAAAACAATAAAATCATGTCGTCCGGTTTGCTTAATATAAGACATTTTATATTATTTATACTTTTACTTTGATACCAAATACTTTTAGTAGTATTTTACTGGGTGAATTTTACTTTTATTTGAGTCATTTCCTTTTAAAGGTATCTTTACTTTTACTCGGGTATGAAAATTGGGTACATTTTCCACCACTGGTCTCTCTCGCTACCTTCCAACTGTTACTTCTAATGACCCCTACTCTATATCTGTCTCTCTCTACCTTCAATCGTACGTTTCACAATGACAACTCTATTAGTAAAAATGTCCACACAGTACATGAACGAAAGGTTTGTCACTCACCCCAGTAATGACAGCCCCCCTGGACCAGTTGAAAGAAATCATTAAGATGGAGAGAAGCAGGACCCTGGTCCCCATGGCCGTACCAGCAACAGTAGCACAGGATAGTGTAGGCTACCACTCTCTCTTCAACAGCAATACTGTAGCCCCCTTCAGCGCAGTAGCTACTTTCTGTTGTCAGTCTCTCCTCAACACAGTAATACTGTAGCCCCCTTCAGCGCAGTAGCTACTTTCTGTTGTCAGTCTCTCCTCAACACAGTAATACTGTAGCCCCCTTCAGCGCAGTAGCTACTTTCTGTTGTCAGTCTCTCCTCAACACAGTAATACTGTAGCCCCCTTCAGCGCAGTAGCTACTTTCTGTTGTCAGTCTCTCCTCAACACAGTAATATTATCGCCCCCTTCAGCGCAGTAGATACTTTCTGTTGTCACCCTCTCCTTCTTGTGCTGTCCGTCTGACTCACTGTGCCTGGTGTCATGTCCAAGCTCTCTCTCTCTTTTCATCCTCTCCCTCTCCGCTGCCCCCCCCCTTATTTACATAAGTATTCAGACCCTTTACTATGAGACTCGAAATTGAGCTCAGGTGTATCCTGTTTCGTTGATCATCCTTCAGATTTTTCTACAACTTGATTGGAGTCCACATATTGATTGGACATGATTTTGAAAGAAACACACACCTGTCTATATATGGTCCTACAGTTGACAGTGCATGTCAGAGCAAAAACCAAGCCATGACGTCGAAGGAATTGTCCGTAGAGTTCAGAGACAGGATTGTGTCGAGGCACAGACCTGAGGAAGGGTACCAAAACATTTCTGCAGCATCGAAGGCCCCCAAGTGCACAGTGGCCTCCATCATTCTTAAATGGAAGAAGTTTGGAACCACCGAGACTCTTCCTAGATTTGGCCGCCTGGCCAAACTGAGCAAATCGGCGGAGAAGGGCCTTGGTCAGGGAGGTGACCAAGAACCTGATGGTCACTCTGACAGAGCTCCAGAGTTCCTCTGTGGAGATGGGAGAACATTCCAGAAGGACAACCATCTCTGCAGCACTCCACCTATCAGGCCTATATGGCAGAGTGACCAGACGGAATCCAATCCTCAGTAAAAGGCACATGGCAGCCCGCTTGCAGTTTGCCAAAAGGCACCTAAAGACTCTCAGACCATGAGAAACAAGATTCTCTGGTCTGATGAAATCCAGATTGAGCTCTTTTCCCTGAATGCCAAGCGTCACGTCTGGAAGAAACCTGCCACCATCCCTACGGTGAAGCATGGTGGAGGCAGCATCATGCTGTGGGGATGTTTTTCAGTGGTAGGGACTGAGAGACTAGTCAGGATCAAAGGAAAGATGAACGGCGGAAAGTACAGAGAGATCCTTGATGAAAACCTGCTCCATAGCACTGAAGACCTCAGACTGGGGCGAAGGTTCATCTTCCAACAGGACAACGCCCGTAAGCACACAGTCAAGACAACGCAGGAATGGTTTTGGGGAATGTCCTTAAGTGGCCCAAAAAGAGCCAAGACTTGAACCCGACAGAACATCTCTGGAGAGACCTGAAAATAGCTGTGCAGCAATGCTCTGCATGCAACCTGATAGACCTTGAGAGGATCTGCAGGAAGGAATGGGAGAAATTCCCCAAATACAGGTGTGCCAAGCTTGTAGCATCATACCCAAGAAGACTCGGGCTGTAATCACTGCCAAAGGTGCTTCAACAAAGTACTGAGTAAAAGGTCTGAATACTTATGTAAATATGATATTTCAGTTTTTTAGTTGTAACAAATTTGCCAAAATGTATAAAAACCTGTTTTTGCTTCGTCATTATGGGGTATTGATGTAGATAGATGAGGGGGGGAAACAATTTAAACAAGTTTTGAATAAGGCTGTAACGTAAAAGAATGTGGAAAAATTAAAGGGGTCTGAATACTTTCCGAATGCACTCTTCCTGCTCTTCCTGCTCCAAGTATAGCTCCGTATTCTGAGTAAGTGACCAGACCAACAGTGGTGACTGACTGACCAGCATGTCTGTTGAATGGACTTTATGAATACACACTAATACAGTATGTCACGAGACTCGTCTGAAGGTAACCCGCTACTGGGCCAAAAAATGTATTGCCGTGAATAGGGCATTTCCACGTCGAAGGTATACGTGTCATTCCACTATAAATTATTATAAATATATAGAGAGATAAGAAAGCTTACAAAAATATATATATATATTTTTTTTATAAGCTTTCTTATCTCTCTCAGATACTTCAAAACGTTGTTTTGATATATTTTCTAATCTGTTTTTCCATATATGAATTTCTTATTCGATGTGTTTCTATGGGCTAATAGCAGTAAGGCCAAATTCAATGTTTCATCAAATATGTTTTTTTGATACCTACAAGGCTCCTAAAATCAAATAGGTAAATGATCCATGGTATGACCATCTTAAAACAATTCCATATGTTAGTTTAGTAGAAACCCAGCCAGGGGCCTTTAGACTGTAATGGGATTTATGTGACATCCTGGTCCCAAGGTGTCCATCTGTTTGTCTGGGCGGAGACAGGACCAGCCGTCATAGAAAACCCCAAAGTTATTGCCATAGAAATAGAATGTCATCGCAGCTCACTCTTCCAGTCGGTCCATCGTCTCATTCTAAGATGAGGCTTTCAGGTAAATCGCTACATATCGATCACAACTTTCTACTGAAGACAACGAGGCCTGGGAAAACACAGTAATCTGATCTCTTTTGTCATGCACCCATAAAATCATATACAGTTGAAGTCGGAAGTTTACATACACCTTTGCCAAATACATTTAAACTTAATTTTTCACAATTCCTGACATTTAATCCTAGTAAAAATTCCCTCTTATTCCCTGTATTTGGTAGCATTGCCTTCAAATTGTTTAACTTGGGTCATACGTTTCGGGTAGCCTTCCACAAGCCTCCCACAATAAGTTGGGTGAATTTATCCTGACAGAGCTGGTGGTAACTGAGTCAGGTTTGTAGGCCTCCGTGCTCCACACGCTTTTTCAGTTCTGCCCACAAATGTTCTATAGGATTGAGGTCAGGGCTTTGTGATGGCCACTCCAATACCTTGACTTCGTTGTCCTTAAGCCATTTTGACACAACTTTGGAAGTATGCTTGGGGTCATTGTCCATTTGGAAGACCCATTTGCGACCAAGCTTTAACTTCCTGACTGATATCTTGAGATGTTGCTTCAATATATCCACATAATTTTCCTCCTCATGATGCCATCTATTTTGTGAAGTGCACCAGTCCCTCCTGCAGCAAAGCACCCCCACAACATGATGCTGCCACCCCCGTGCTTCACGGTTGGGATGGTGTTCTTAGGCTTGCAAGCCTCCTCCCTTTTTCCTCCAAACATAACGATGGTCATTATGGCCAAACAGTTCTATTTTTGTTTCATCAGACCAGAGGACATTTCTCCAAAAAGTACAATCTTTGTCCCCATGTCCAGTTGCAAACCGTATTCTGGCTTTTTTTATGGAGTAACTGCTCATAGAGAGAAACAGAGAAAAATGACTTAAAAGTTATTTTTATTGTCCAGCCGAATGAGTTGTAGGCAGATCATTGGAGATGTGGTTATCTGTTGTCTTACTATGAGGTCATTTTTTAAAATTCATATCGACCAGTGACATGACCTTTGACCCAAAAAAGGCAGTTACTGCCTTCTTGCTTGGTACAGCCACTGGAAAACTTCTCCATTACGATTTAATTTAATTTTTTTAATTTTTACAAACTTGTGTTAGTATATTTCATTGTATGTGGCTGTCAGTGTCATATAGTTTGATACTTGTATTAGCAAATAACAATAAATAATATCAAAGTTTACCGTAGACACTGCAGCCCAAAGCTCAGTGAAACCAAGGTAAAAGGCAGTAAATGATGTGAGTAATGCCAGTGCATGCCTTTTTCCATGGTTTCACTTTAACTTCTTGCAGTTACTGCAAACATGACCCCCAATTTTCTCCATAATACAACACAATTGAGTCATGATATTTATCCACATGATAAAGCATGTATTTCAAGTATTAAATATTTTTTTGAACAACAAATTTTTGACCAAATGTGCAGTTACTGCTCTTTCACTTGGTAGGGCAGTATAGTGCACTAAATATAATAATAATAATAAATGTAATTTGAATAGCGCTTTTCATTACAGAGTTATTTCAAATCTCTGGTCAAAAGTAGTACACTAGGGTGCTATTTGGGAAGCAGCCCAGGATCTCTGTAGACTAGACTGCCCTTTAAATGGGACGCAGCCCAGGATCTCTGTAGACTAGACTGCCCTTTAAATGGGACGCAGCCAAGGATCTCTGTAGACTAGACTGCCCTTTAAATGGGACGCAGCCCAGGATCTCTGTAGACTAGACTGCCCTTTAAATGAGACGCAGCCCAGGATCTCTGTAGACTAGACTGCCCTTTAAATGGGACGCAGCCCAGGATCTCTGTAGACTAGACTGCCCTTTAAATGGGACGCAGCCCAGGATCTCTGTAGACTAGACTGCCCTTTAAATGGGACGCAGCCCAGGATCTCTGTAGACTAGACTGCCCTTTAAATGAGACGCAGCCCAGGATCTCTGTAGACTAGACTGCCCTTTAAATGGGACGCAGCCCAGGATCTCTGTAGACTAGACTGCCCTTTAAATGGGACGCAGCCCAGGATCTCTGTAGACTAGACTGCCCTTTAAATGAGACGCAGCCCAGGATCTCTGTAGACTAGACTGCCCTTTAAATGGGACGCAGCCCAGGATCTCTGTAGACTAGACTGCCCTTTAAATGAGACGCAGCCCAGGATCTCTGTAGACTAGACTGCCCTTTAAATGAGACGCAGCCCAGGATCTCTGTAGACTAGACTGCCCTTTAAATGAGACGCAGCCCAGGATCTCTGTAGACTAGACTGCCCTTTAAATGAGACGCAGCCCAGGATCTCTGTAGACTAGACTGCCCTTTAAATGGGATAGAGAGGTACAGTATAGCATGACAATTTTCATGACAAAATGCCATATTGTGTGACACATATCATATACTAGTGTGATGACTCATTGTGAGTTAAAGGTCAATCAAGGGACCGTCTGTAGACAGATAGGTGCAGTGCTGATTGATATACAGTAACTAATAGTAGTTAAGACACCTATTCCTTTTCACCAACTCCCTCTGGCCGTAATGTGGACGAGGATGGACTATCTGTGTGTGTGGGCGAAGGGGGTGAAGAGGGGTGTGTGTGTGATGGTAATGGACAGGGAGGTATCAATAGGATATGCAGGTTTCTGATTTAGGGACGTAGAGAGGGATGAGAGGCGAGGAAGTATACCCCATGGGTTAGTCAGCAACGCATTACCCAGAATGCTGTGTAGCAGGTGATGGATTTCTCTGAAGGACTCCTGGCTACATAATTACATTCCCTTGTTTCTGCCGTGTCAGCAGAAGAGAAGCAGCAGGCCTCTGCTTCTGAGGACCGATAGGACATAAATCATCCAAAGAGCCCTGTCCTCCCTGGCTTGGGTAAAGTACAGTCGTGGCCAAAAGTTTTGAGAATGACACAAATATTAATTTCCACAAAGTTGTGTCTTTAGATATTTTTGTCAGACGTTACTATGGAATACTGAGGAATAATTACAAGCATTTCATAAGTGTCAAAGGCTTTTATTGACAATTACATGAAGTTGATGCAAAGAGTCAATATTTGCAGTGTTGACCCTTCTTTTTCAAGACCTCTGCAAACCTCTGCCTCCCTCCAGACCTCTGCCCTGACATGCTGTCAATTAACTTCTGGGCCACATCCTGACTGATGGCAGGATTCTCGCATAATCAATGCTTGGAGTTTGTCAGAATTTGTGGGTTTTTGTTTGTCCACCCGCCTCTTGAGGATTGACCACAAGTTCTCAATGGGATTAAGGTCTGGGGAGTTTCCTGGCCATGGACCCAAAATATCGATGTTTTGTTCCCCGAGCCACTTAGCTATCACTTTTGCCTTATGGCAAGGTGCTCCATCATGCTGGAAAAGGCATTGTTCGGCACCAAACTGTTCCTGGATGGTTGGGAGAAGTTGCTCTCGGAGGATGTGTTGGTACCATTCTTTATTCATGGCTGTGTTCTTAGGCAAAATTGTGAGGGAGCCCACTCCCTTGGCTGAGAAGCAACCCCACACATGAATGGTCTCAGGATGCTTTACTGTTGGCATGACACAGGACTGATGGTAGCGCTCACCTTGTCTTCTCCGGACAAGCTTTTAACCGGATTCCCCAAACAATCGGAAAGGGGATTCATCAGAGAAAATGACTTTACCCCTAGTCCTCAGCAGTCCAATCCCTGTACCTTTTGCAGAATATCAGTCTGTCCCTGATGTTTTTCCTGGAGAGAAGTGGCTTCTTTGCTGCCCTTCTTGACACCAGGCCATCCTCCAAAAGTCTTCACCTCACTGTGCGTGCAGATGCACTCACACCTGCCTGCTGCCATTCCTGAGCAAGCTCTGTACTGGTGGTGTCCCGATCCCGCAGCTGAATCAACTTTAGGAGACGGTCCTGGCACTTGCTGGACTTTCTTGGGCGCCCAAGAAACATTTGAACCGCTCTCCTTGAAGTTCTTGATGATCCGATAAATGGTTGATTTAGGTGCAATCTTACTGGCAGCAATATCCTTGCCTGTGAAGCCCTTTTTGTGCAAAGCAATGATGACGGCACGTGTTTCCTTGCAGGTAAACATGGTTGACAGAGGAAGAACAATGATTCCAAGCACCACCCTCCTTTTGAAGCTTCCAATCTGTTATTTTAACTCAATCAGCATGACAGAGTGATCTCCAGCCTTGTCCTCGTCAGCAATCACATCTGTGTTAATGAGAGAATCACTGACATGATGTCAGCTGGTCCTTTTGTGGCAGGGCTGAAATGCAGTGGAAATGTTTTTGATGGATTCAGTTCATTTGTATGGCAAAGAGGGACTTTGCAATTAATTGCAACTCATCTGATCACTCTTCATAACATTCTGGAGTATATGCAAATTGCCATCATACAAACTGAGGCAGCAGACTTCGTGAAAATTAATATTTGTGTCATTCTCAAAACTTTTGTCCACGACTGTATACTAGACACCTTTATGGGGAAAAATGCAGCAATATGATGAGAGAAGACAAAATACTTCCACCTCTCCTATCAGAGTCATTAGTTCATTTATTTTGGTACTGTCCATATGTATCTTGTTTTTGGTCGCTGGTTCAGGAATGGTTGAAGAATTGCAACATTTACTCTGCAGATAACACTTCTGGGTGATCAGAAAAGTCATAGTCAATCGATCAATAATATAATAATACTTTTGGCAAAAATGTTTATCTTTACTTTACAATCTGTAGAAACTATCAGAATAGAAAGGTTCAGTACTTTTGTGAAACATCACAGCACCGTTGAAAAATATATGGCAAATAGAAATCCAACATGGATGGTGTTGAGACAGATTGGAGGGGTTGAATGGAGCAGAAGGTTGGGACTAATAACAACAAGATAACCAACGTAAAACATACAGGGTCTGTAAAATGTTTATAGGTTTAGAACTTTTGTGAAATAGCACAGTTACAAATAGAAATCAAACTGTATGGACATCAGAAATAGATGGGAGAGGTTGAGGAGGGCCAGGACTAAAAACAAACAAAATATAACTATTGTAAAATAGATTGTCGATAAATTATATATAAACTCAGCAAAAAAATAAACATACTCTCACTGTCAACTGCGTTTATTTTCAGCAAACTTAAAATGTGTAAATATTTTTATGAATATAACAAGATTCAACAACTGAGACATAAACTGAACAAGTTCCACAGACATGTGACTAACAGCAATGGAATAATGTGTCCCTGAACAAACGGGGGTCAAAATCAAAAGTAACAGTCAGTATCTGGTGTGGCCACCAGCTGCATTAAGTACTACAGTGCATCTCCTCCTCATGGACTGCACCAGACTTACCAGTTATTGCTGTGAGATGTTACCCCACTCTTCCACCAAGGCACCTGCAAGTTCCCAGACATTTCTGGGGGGAATGGCCCTAGCCCTCACCCTCCGATCCAACAGGTCCCAAACGTGCTCAATGGGATTGAGATCCGGGTTCTTCGCTGGCCACGGCAGAACACTGACATTCCTGTCTTGCAGGAAATCACGCACAGAACGAGCAGTATGGCTGGTGGCATTGTTACGCTGGAGGGTCATGTCATGATGAGCCTGCAGGAAGGGTACCACATGAGGGAGGAGGATGTCTTCCCTGTAATGCACAGCGTTGAGATTGCCTGCAATGACAACAAGCTCAGTCCGATGATGCTGTGACACACCGCCCCAGACCATGACGGACCCTCCACCTCCTCCATCAATCCCGCTCCAGTGTACAGGCCTTGGTGTAACGCTCATTCCTTTGACGATAAACACAGATCCGACCATCAACCCTGGTGAGACAAATCAGCGACTCGTCAGTGAAGAAAACTTTTTGCCAGTTCTGTCTGGTCCAGCGACGGTGGGTTTGTGCCAATGGGCAACGTCATTGGCGGTGATGTCTGGTGAGGACCTGCCTTACAACAGGACTACAAGCCCTCAGCCTATTGCGGACAGTCTGAGCACTGATGGAGGGATTATGCGTTCCTAGTGTAACTCGGGCAGTTGTTGTTGCCATCCTGTACCTGTCCCGCAGGTGTGATGTTCGGATGTACCGATCCTGTGCAGGTGTTGTTACACGTGGTCTGCCACGTCCTGTCTCCCTGTAGCACTGTCTTAGGCGTCTCACAGTGCGGACATTGCAATTTATTGCCCTGGCCACATCTGCAGTCCTCATGCCTCCTTGCAGCATGCCTAAGGCACGTTGACACAGATGAGCAGGGACCCTGGGCATCTTTCTTTTGGTGTTTTTCAGAGTCAGTAGAAAGGCCTCTTTAGTGTACAAAGTTTTCATAACTGTGACCTTAATTGCCTACCGTCTTTAAACTGTTAGTGTCTTAACGACCGTTCCACAGGTGCATGTTCATTAATTGTTTATGGTTCATTGAACAAGCATGGTGTAACGGTTGTCGTCGGGAATAGAAGACCAAAACGCAGCAGGAATGTGGATGCTCATCTTGATATTTATTTTAAATAAAGAGAACACCAAAACAACAAACGCACGAACAACAAAACAGTCTTGTCATGCTCACACAGGCAAAACAAGAAACAATCTCCCACAACACTACACCAAACAATTACCCATATATAGGACTCTCAATCAGAGGCAATGAGAAAGCACCTGCCTCCAATTGAGAGTCCAACCCCCCATTAACCTACACATAGAAATACCACAAACCAGAAAGAACATAGAAATACAAAACATAGAACATAGACCAAAACCCGGAAATAATAAATCAAACACCCTACTACATAAATCACCACCCCGAACCACAAACAAAATACCCTCTGCCACGTCCTGACCAAACTACAATAACAAATAACCCTTATACTGGTCAGGACGTGACACATGGGAAACAGTGTTTAAACCCTTTACAATGAAGATCTGTGAAGTTATTTAGATTTTTACGAATTATTTTTGAAAGACAGAGTCCTGAAAAAGGGACGTTTCTTTTTTTGCTGAGTATAGTCAGTATAAGCTTTAAGTAGAAGCCTAAGTGTTGTTGTTTATTTGTTTACTCAAATTAGGGGAGAGGTGGTAGGGTTTGCTGAAATAATAAAGGAAAATCTATTTTTAAAATATATGTATATATGTATGTGTATTTGTATGTATGTCTATGTATGTATATAAATATATTTACTCAAAAAACATATGGGGGATTGGAAATGATGCAGACAATTACATTGATGGAAACTACAATCTATTCGCAATAATAAAGCTGATCTATCCCCTAAAAAAAACAAAAGAGAGATAGATAGATTTTTTTGTATATACTTTATTGGCCCAATTGTTACAAACCTCTTGAATGATAGGGCAAAATGTAGATTTCTGCCTAAATAGACATACCCAAAAGAAAGTATGTTTCATGAGATGACCATAAACAATAACTAGCAATGCTGCATAGTTCTAGAAAGGTCTGGAACTAACCTTTCTGGTAAGAAATAGTTATAATTGCAGAGGTTTACTCACTTTTAAGGACACAAGCTCAAGTAGATATTATGAAAAACAATCTACAAAAGTGGGGCAATAGGGCTTGAAATGACTGAACTGCTTTCTAAATATAGTTACAATCAAATTATAAAACGACTTACGATAACATTTCACATTCCTTATAACTGTAAAATAAACATGATCATACTTATTGACAGTACAATATAGGCCCCATATTACTGACAAGAGACTTTTCTCCTAAATGTCCACTGAGCGGCACTGAGACGCCATTCAAATGTTTGCCCTAACCATAACCCTAAACCTAACCCTAACCCTAACCCTAACCCTAACCCTAACCCTTTACGCACAAAGTTATGTTGTCTTTCTGTGACCAGGAGAAAGTGGTCTTGTTTAAATTCAATGAAATTATTTACAATTTTTTTCATGTTGAGAGCTCTAAATCCGAACTGAGAATATCACAGTTGCTAAACTGTCCCCTTTAATATGCCGGTGGGCTGGGCTAGTCTGCTCAGAGGGAGAGCAAATCGATTCTTTGTCTGGATAGGCCAGAAAATGTGACACATCACTCCCTATGCAAATGAGGAGTCTGAAACCTGACACTTCAAGTCAGCTCTACTGAGAGAGTGGAAACAGAGAGCTGACAGATGGGTCTTTCTGACACTATAAGGCCCGGGACCCGACGATGTTCACAGAGAGCTTTGTACACCAAAATGTCACTCGGAACTGGTCCAGAACCACCCAATAGTCCCCCCATATAGGGGACTTAACATCTAATTAAAAGCACACACTTTACTTAATTTTAACGCAACTAGAAAGTTAGAACCAAGCACCCCTCCTCGTCCCCTGTACATAGAACCCCCCTAACGCTCCACACCCGTAAAAAGTCCCCCTAACAGTTCACCAGCCCCCAAATACAGGCTCCAGTGTGAACAAGCCTGCACCAACCCCAGCAGCACAGCTCTGGGTTCCATACACCCGCCCTCTGCATCTCATGTTTCCTGGTCTTCCACACTGCCGTTTTTGCCTGACCCAACAAGTAGTTTACTAGGCAGTCCCTTTGTCTTGTTGGCTACGCTCTACCTACTGTAGGCCCTCTAACACTTAGGTCCAGTCAGCCCCAACCCTAGGCCCACCCCGGACAGAATACAACCCGAACCAGCCTGGAACAAGAAAGAAAAAACAGATGCTGCATTGTCTCCTCCTCTCCACAGAACAGACCCAGTGATGGATCAAGGTGCGACGTGTATCTGTTGGAAGTGATAGCCCTGTGAACAGTCCTCTCCTCTAGATCAGCAATACGCTTCTCTGTGGGAGGCTTATACAGGGAGCTCCAATATCCTCTCAGAGAAGAGCCCGGTCCCAACCCCCTCCGGCCACCCCGTTGCCCTCAGCCCATGCAGATGGTATTTCTGAGCTACCTTCACAGCCACCCCATTCCCCTTAGCCCATGCAGATGGTATTTCTGAGCTACCTTCACAGCCACCCTATTGCCTTCAGCTCATGCAGATGGTATTTCTGAGCTACCTTCACAGCCACCCCATTCCCCTTAGCCCATGCAGATGGTATTTCTGAGCTACCTTCACAGCCACCCCATTCCCCTTAGCCCATGCAGATGGTATTTCTGAGCTACCTTCACAGCCACCCCATTCCCCTTAGCCCATGCAGATGGTATTTCTGAGCTACCTTCACAGCCACCCCATTCCCCTTAGCCCATGCAGATGGTATTTCTGAGCTACCTTCACAACCACCCTATTGCCTTCAGCTCATGCAGATGGTATTTCTGAGCTACCTTCACAGCCACCCCATTCCCCTTAGCCCATGCAGATGGTATTTCTGAGCTACCTTCACAGCCACCCTATTGCCTTCAGCTCATGCAGATGGTATTTCTGAGCTACCTTCACAGCCACCCCATTCCCCTTAGCCCATGCAGATGGTATTTCTGAGCTACCTTCACAGCCACCCCATTCCCCTTAGCCCATGCAGATGGTATTTCTGAGCTACCCACGTACAGAGTATTTTTGCTGGCTGTGCAAAAGGTCCCTAGCTCCGGAGTCTTGAACGTCACAATAATAACCTCACACTGCTGGTGTTCCCCTGCAGCAGCAATGGCTCCTCCATTATCAATGCTCCTAGCTGTGAAACGTCTCTGTGAGCGCCCAAAGCACAGCGCGGTAGAACGGAGTAATGGCTGACATATGGTCCTGCTCCAGATCCATCAGGAACAAGTGCCTGTCATATCCAAGGTCCCCTGCATTGTTGGTTAAGGGCTTGTAAGTAAGCATTTCATGGTAATACCTGTTGTATTCAGTGCATGTGACAAATACAATTTGATTTGATTTTGATTTGCTCTCCTCAGAACACACCAAGCAGTGTCTCTTCAGCACCCCCTTCTGGTACAGAAGTCTCTGTGCAGCTTATAGATGGAAAGCTGTCACTTTGGACCCAATGTCCACTGGTCCTTGCCCCCTTCCCATGCAAAAGGAAGTGTAATACTGCTTCGATTGTCCAGTGTTGACCAAAATAGATCCACCAGTAACCTCTGCAGTTGCTTGATGATACTCTGTGGGCAATCCAACACCATCAGCCAGTGCCTGAGCATTGAAGCAACCAAGTTGTTAGTGACCAGGACCTTAAAAAGGTCCAATATGCAGGAATCGATCAGCCATTTCCTGGTTGCTAAAATTCTAATAGTTTGCCTAATGTCAATTTATGTGGCAAAACAAGCAGTCATTGTGTAGAGAATCCTTGTATCATCTAAACCACTGTGAAATATATTTTCCATAACCCAAAATATTGTATTTTCAGGTGTTTGAAGCTGGTGTACAAAACTGAAAGTAAAAGATGCAAAACTGAATCTTAAGAACGGGAAGCATAGGAATAGCGCACATAGAACAGATATACCACTTCTTAGACTTGATTTCATTGAGAAGGATGGATCTATAACTTACATTTCTATGAATTTTGTCAGGTCACCAAAAAAAGTCACATATTGCAGCTTTAACTAAAAGACATCAATGGCAACAACCATTTAGACAACTTAGCTGTAACTTTGTCCACCAGACCCGCCCAGTTCCTCTCTTAAACTCTGAGGTCCCCAAGAACACCCCCAAAGAACTTCCTCCCTACTCTGCCCCACTGAACCCCCCCCCCCCCCCCCCCCCCCCCAGAAAGTCTAGGAGATCCTTCTCTGGCCCATCCCCATAAATCAGACCCTCACTCTTCTCCCAGTTCACCTTAGCTGATGCCAGTATATGCCAGTAAAACCCTGTTACAGCTCCAATTACTGACATAAAACCTACATAGCCTCGCTGCACTAATCCTCTTGCCTGGCTACCCAGACTTCTTGCTCCGGCCAAAATGCCCCCCCCCACCACCACAAATGGGAAGAGCTCCAAAACAAGGCCAACGAAGAACTTAACTCTTTCCCTGAACAAGGCAACCCTGATCAAGATAATGAAACTCTAGTAGACAGTTTAATGAGAGCAGCTGAAGAATCCATACCAAACTCTAAATCATTCGGAAAGGGCAAAGCTGTCCCCCGGGGGTCAAGTGAGTGCTATACAGCTGTCAAGGAGAGAAACCGAGCCTTTAAAGCCTTAAAAGAACTCACATAGGTTCACAGAGCTGATTGAGCATCAAAGAAAAAGAGCAATAGCAAGAATAATCATACGGTAAAACAGTCTTATTGGATAAAGTACTGTGACATCACACTTATTGGAGAAAGTATTGTGACATCACACTTATTGGAGAAAGTACTGTGACATCACACTTATTGGAGAAAGTATTGTGACATCACACTTATTGGAGAAAGTACTGTGACATCACACTTATTGGAGAAAGTATTGTGACATCACACTTATTGGAGAAAGTACTGTGACATCACACTTATTGGAGAAAGTACTGTGACATCACACTTATTGGAGAAAGTACTGTGACATCACACTTATTGGAGAAAGTACTGTGACATCACACTTATTGGAGAAAGTATTGTGACATCACACTTATTGGAGAAAGTATTGTGACATCACACTTATTGGAGAAAGTACTGTGACATCACACTTATTGGAGAAAGTACTCTGACATCACACTTATTGGAGAAAGTACTGTGACATCACACTTATAGGAGAAAGTACTCTGACATCACACTTATTGGAGAAAGTACTGTGACATCACACTTATTGGAGAAAGTACTCTGGCATCACACTTATTGGAGAAAGTACTGTGACATCACACTTATTGGAGAAAGTATTGTGACATCACACTTATTGGAGAAAGTACTGTGACATCACACTTATTGGAGAAAGTATTGTGACATCACACTTATAGGAGAAAGTACTCTGACATCACACTTATTGGAGAAAGTACTGTGACATCACACTTATTGGAGAAAGTACTCTGACATCACACTTATTGGAGAAAGTACTGTGACATCACACTTATAGGAGAAAGTACTCTGACATCACACTTATTGGAGAAAGTACTGTGACATCACACTTATTGGAGAAAGTACTGTGACATCACACTTATAGGAGAAAGTCCTGTGACATCACACTTATTGGAGAAAGTACTGTGACATCACACTTATTGGAGAAAGTACTGTGACATCACACTTATTGGAGAAAGTACTGTGACATCACACTTATTGGAGAAAGTACTGTGACATCACACTTATTGGAGAAAGTATTGTGACATCACACTTATTGGAGAAAGTATTGTGACATCACACTTATTGGAGAAAGTACTGTGACATCACACTTATTGGAGAAAGTACTCTGACATCACACTTATTGGAGAAAGTACTGTGACATCACACTTATAGGAGAAAGTACTCTGACATCACACTTATTGGAGAAAGTACTGTGACATCACACTTATTGGAGAAAGTACTCTGGCATCACACTTATTGGAGAAAGTACTGTGACATCACACTTATTGGAGAAAGTATTGTGACATCACACTTATTGGAGAAAGTACTGTGACATCACACTTATTGGAGAAAGTATTGTGACATCACACTTATAGGAGAAAGTACTCTGACATCACACTTATTGGAGAAAGTACTGTGACATCACACTTATTGGAGAAAGTACTCTGACATCACACTTATTGGAGAAAGTACTGTGACATCACACTTATTGGAGAAAGTACTCTGACATCACACTTATTGGAGAAAGTACTGTGACATCACACTTATAGGAGAAAGTACTCTGACATCACACTTATTGGAGAAAGTACTGTGACATCACACTTATTGGAGAAAGTACTCTGGCATCACACTTATTGGAGAAAGTACTGTGACATCACACTTATTGGAGAAAGTACTGTGACGTCATTGGCCAGGAGACAAACATAAGGGACAGGTTGGGAATGATCAGGAAAATGAACGGCATCAATAGAAGACGGGCCATCCCGGCACTAAAATCTGACGAAAAGACTGCAATTCACAGATGAGGAGCAATCAGACATGTTAGTGCAGGCCTTTGCAGGTACCTACAGCACTGCATCCCTAAGCCCTGAACAAGCTAAGAAGAAGAAGGGAGACCATGCTGGAGACAAACTGAACTACACACCAGAGGACGATCATTAACTTAAAACACCAACCCGCTGGACGCAGAATAACTGAGATAACGAAGGCGAGAAAAGCAGCTGGCTGACCCAATATGCTATGAAATGTTTCCCGACACCTATCAGACAATTTCATACAAATAATTCTCAATTAAAAATTTGTTTAAAATACAGATTATGGGAAACAGTAATATTACCAAAGCCCTGAAAAAACACGCTATAGCAGTCCCTATAGCTAAACCAGGAAAAGACCCATTATCTATCGCTCACCTCAAACACATATAAAGATATGGATTGTATAGTCAAAAACAGACTCTTGTGTGTCCTGTACAAACGGACTTTAATTGTTTTACTAGATCGGACAATACAGGTCCGGATCGGTTCTACTCTCTCAACCAGTCATGAAGTGGAGAATGGGACGGCCCAGGGAAGAGTGATCAACTGACATTTTCAACCTCTCCTTGATCGAGTCTGTAATACCTACATGTTTCAAGCAGACCACCATAGTCCCTGTGCCCAAGAAAGCAAAGGTAACCTGCCTAAATGACTACCGCCCGTAGCACTCACATCTGTAGCCATGAAGTGCTTTGAAAGGCTGGTCATCGCTCACATCAATACCATCATCCCATTAACCCTAGATCCACTCCAATTCGCATACCGCCCCAACAGATCCACGATTGACACAATCTCACTGCCCTTTCCCACCTGGACAAAAGGAACACCTATGTGAGAATTCTTCAAAAAGAAAGGAGGACCAAGGAATCTACATCTGAAGGCCTGGTACAAGCAAAACATCTCTCCAACTACAGACGCCAGTGTCTCAGGTCAGGCAGTTTCTGTTCCCTCAAAAACACCTTTTAAGCCCAAGTCCACCTTTTGTCCCATTGTCCAGAATGCCACACTAAATACATTTGCCAAGAAGGTGAATTTTGATGTGGAAAATCTGTTTAAGGGTAAAATTGACTCCAACCAATCACGACGTAACCTTTCTAAGATAGAGAGGGATGCAGTTGAATCATTGTCCAAAAATGAACGGGTTGTGGTTAAAAAAGCAGACAAAGGTGGCGCTACAGTAGTGTGGAGTAAAGACAAATATGTGACAGAAGCCTACCGTCAATTAGACAATGATGAATTCTACCAATCTCTTACCTTCAACCCTACAGAGGACCTAAAAACTGAGTTGAAAGGGATCCTCACAGAAGCTAAGGAGAATGGCTACATTTCAGACAATGACTTCAAATGTCTTTTCAATGGCAGTCCACGTATGGCTTCTTTTTACCTTCTTCCAAAAGTCCACAAAAATCTTGAAAATCCCCCAGGCAGGCCAGTCATTAGTGGTAATGAAAGTCTGACAGAACCCATCTCTAAGTACATTGACTACTTTATTAAGCCTTTTCTGACGTCACTCCCAGCCTATCTTCAAGATACCACAGATGTGTTGAACAAAATTAAGGAATTGAATAATATAGGTACAGCTTCCTTTTTAGTCACCATGGATGTGGAGTCTCTTTACACCACCATTGAACATGAACAAGGTTTGGCAGCTATGCACCATTTCTTGAGTACCCGACCTGAAACTGAGATGCCTCCTACATAATTCATTGTCTCACTGACTGAATGGACTCTTAATCATAACATCTTTATCTTTCAGGACCGTATTTTTAAACAGGTCAAAGGATGTGCCATGGGAGCTTGCTATAGCCCTTCCTATGCTGGTTTGTACTTAGGTAAATGGGAAAATGACTTCATTTTGGATCCTTCTAATAAGCATTTCTTTGACCGGATTATATGGTGGGGACGCTATATTGATGATGTTTGCCTTTTTTGGTCCGGCTCAGAAGATGAACTTATTTCCTTCCACCAATACCTTAACAGCATTAACCCTAACATCAAACTAACTATGGAGTATAGCAAGGATAACATTCATTTTTTGGACCTCGACATCAGTAAAAATGACAAAGGTTGTTTGCACACATCAATCTTTAGGAAGCCTACAGATGGGAATACCATTCTGAGGGCAGACAGCTTTCACCCCAAAAGGCTAAAAGAGAATATTCCATATGGCCAATTCCAAAGAGTCCGCAGAATTTGCGATCAGGAAACAGACTATGTTGTCAAATCTGCTGAATTGGAGAATCGTTTCTTGAATCGGGGCTACAGCGTCCAGGTCCTGAAAGATGCAGGTATAAGGGCTGGATTACTTGACAGAGAGAACTTGTTGCGAAGGGGAGTGCCTCGTGATGCATCAGAGAGAGTGTATTTTGTTACAAAATACAGCACTGAAGCAGAGAACATTAAAAGAATCATTAAAAATAATTGGGGAATCATCCAAAGTGATACGCTACTACGCCAAGTCTTTCCTGAGCCACCAGTCATAAGCTTTAAGAGATGTCCTACCCTAAAGGACAAATTAGTCCACAGTTATCTTCCGGGTGACTCTCAAAAAACTTGGCTTGGCCACAAACCCAAGGGCTCTTTTAAATGTAACCAGTGCAACCATTGCAGAAATATTGCACAGAAAAAGTATTTCGTTGAAACAGCTTCCAAAATGGAGTATTACGTCAAGCATTTCATTAACTACAAAACCACTCATGTCATCTATAGATTGGAATGTCCACAGTGCAAGGTGTTCTACATTGGACGGACAAAGAGACGCCTTCAAGATCGCCTAGCGGAACACAAGTACGCCATACGGGTAGGCAATGAAGACTACCCTATGGCAAGGCACTACAAGTCCTTACACCATGGCAACCCTGCCTCCCTACAAGCTATGGGTATTGATCATATCCCGGCCTCTATTAGAAAAGGGGACCGCCTTAAACAGTTAAACCAAATGGAAAGTTTTTGGATTTACAAACTACAGGCCACTAAATACCCGGGTTTAAATGAAGATATGGATTTCTCACCCTTCCTGTAGGGTTGTGATGGGTACATTTGCTGTCAACTAGTGGATATTTTTGCTCAATTGCCCTCAGCTATGTTTAGACTCTTGTTGTTCATGTTTTGCTGTGTTCTAGTGTACTATGGAATGTATTGCTTTCTTATTCTTGACACTTCGCCCAGACATATTTAAGGTTAGAACTACCTTTCTAAGTGTTCTGATACTTCTAGTTTGGAGTTATATTTTTATGATAACATAGCTACAGCATTTCACTTTAAAGTGTGTATACTATTGCTTACTAGGTGTGTCCAATCAATTTTAACCACTCCCTCTTCTAATTAGGGTTAATTGGAAAAGCTGTTAAACAGAGAACATTGTATTATTTCTTTGTACACCCTGATGAAGGCCATGCAGCCGAAACGCGTCGGTTTTTTAAAAACATTGTTTCTATTGAACATGCCATACTAATAAAGGCATTTTAATTAATTATATGAAGAGTGCCTTGGTCCTCCTTTCTTTTTGAAGACCAACTCAACCCTTTTACCAAAGAGCACCTTCTGTCTACCAACATTTACTATTGTGTACCTTAGTAGCGCTTCCCTTCCTCCTCTTTCTACCTATGTGAGAATGCTGTTCATTGACTACAGCTCAGCGTTCAACATCATAGTGCCCATAAAGCTCATCACTAAGCTAAGGACCCTTGGACTAAACACCTCCCTCTGCAACTGGATCCTGGACTTCCTGACGGGCCGTCCCCCAGGTGGTAAGGGAAGGCATCAACACATCTGCCACGCTGATCCTCAAAACCAGGGCCCCTCAGGGGAGCGTGCTTAGTCCCCTCCTGTACTCCCTGTTCACCCACGACTGCGTGGCCAAGCACGACTCCAACACCATCATTAAGTTTGCTGAACAGTGGTAGGCCTGATCACCAACAACGATGAGACAGCCTATAGGGAGGAGGTCAGAGACCTGGCTGTGTGGTGCCAGGACAACAACCTCTCCCTCAATGTGAGCAAGACAAAGGAGCTGATCGTGGACTACAGGGAAGGAGGGCCGAACAGGCCACCATTAACATTGACGGGTGGCCTCCCGAGTGGCGCAGTGGTCTAAGGCACTGCATCGCAGTTTCTAGCTGTGCCACTAGAGATCCTGGTTTGAGTCCAGGCTCTGTCGCAGCCTGGCCGTGACTGGGAGACCCATGGGGCGGCGCACAATTGGCCCAGTGTCGTCTGGGTTAGGGGAGGGTTTGGCCAGCAGGGATGTCCTTGTCCCATCGCGCTCTAGTGGCTCCTGTGGTGGGCCGGACGCATGCACGCTGACACAGTCGCCAGGTGTACGATGTTTCCTCCAACACATTGGTGCGGCTGGCTTCTGGGTTAAGCGGGCATTGTGTCAAGAAGCAGTGCGGCTTGGTGGGTCGTGTTTTGGAGGACGCATGGCTCTCGACCTTCGCCTCTCCCGAGTTCGTACGGGAGTTGCAGTGATGAGACAAGACTGTAACTACCATTTGGATACCACAAAATTTGGGGAGAATAAGGGGTAAAAGTAAAAAATATATATATAAAAAAAAAAAATAATATTGACGGAGCTGTAGTGGAGAGGGTGTCCACATCACCAACAAACTAACATGGTCCAGACACACCATGACAGGTGTGAAGTCGGCACAACAACACATTTTCCCCCTCAGGAGAATGAAAATATTTGGCATGGGTCCCCAGATTCTCAAAAAGTTATACAGCCGCACCATCGAGAGCATCCTGACCGGTTGCATCATACAGACTGAGGCAGCAGACTTTGTGAAAATTAATATTTGTGTCATTCTCAAAACTTTTGGCCACGACTGTACATTCATCTCTAGGAGACAGAATGCGTCTCCTTCCTGAGCGGTATGACGGCTGCGTGGTCCCATGGTGTTTATACTTGCGTACTGTTGTTTGTACAGATGGACATGGTACCTTCAGGCATTTGGAAATTGCTCCCAAGGATGAACCAGACTTGCGGAGGTCAACAATTGTTATTTTGAGGTCTTGCCTGATTTCTTTTGATTTTCCCATGATGTCAAGCAAAGAGGCACTGAGTTTGAAGGTAGGCCTTGAAATACATCCACAGGTACACCTCCAATTGACTAAAATAATGTCAATTAGCCTATTAGAAGCTTCTAAAGCCATGACATCATTTTCTGGAATGTTCCAAGCTGTTTAAAGGCACAGTCAACTTAGTGTATGTAATCTTCTGACCCACTGGAATTGTGATACTGTGAATTATAAGTGAAATAATCTGTCTGTAAACAATTGTTGGAAAAATTACTTGTGTCATGCACAAAGTAAACCGACTTGCCAAAACTATAGCTTGTTAACAAGAAACTTGTGGAGTGGTTGAAAAACGAGTTTTAATGACTCCAACCTAAGTGTATGTAAACTTCCGACTTCAACTGTATGTACACTAGGCGGTGTCAGAGGAAGGCCCAAAAAATTGTCAAAGACTCCAGTCACCCAAGTTATAGACTGTTCTCTCTGCTACCGCATGACAAGCGGTACCGGAGCGCCAAGTCTCGGTTCAAAAGGCTCCTTAACAGCTTCTATCCCCAAGCCATAAGACTGCTGAACAATTAATCAAGTGGCCACCAGACTATTTACATTGACCCCCCCCCCCATTTGTTTTTACACTGCTGCTACTCACTGTTTATTATCTATGCATAGTCACTTTACCCCAACCTACAAGCTACCTCGACTAACCTGTACCCCCGCACATTGACTCGGTACCGGTACCCCCTGTATAAATCCTCGGTCTTGTTACGTAATTTTGTGTTACTTTTTACTTTCGTTTATTTAGTAAATCTTTTCTTAACTCTATTTCATGAACTGCATTATTGGTTAAGGGCTTGTAACTAAGCATTTCACAGTAAGGTCTACGCCTGTTGTATTCTGCGCATGTGCCAAATAAAATTTGATTTGATTAAGTCCAACCCTTTTTAACATTATGATTAATTATATTTTTTTCACTCTATCGGTCATGGAATTAAGCCATCATTGTATGCTGACGACGGAGCAATATGGATGAGAAGCCGTAATTTTCCCCTTTTGTGACACCAAAAAATATATATAATTACAGGAAGAGATCACAGGAGTGGAAGAATGGTCCAAGAAGTCTAAGTCTTTTTCACCAGGAAGAGCATTACAGCAAACGTGACTGTCATTGTATGGACAGACCCTGGAGCAGGTTCCAGTAAGTCAATATTTGGGGATCTGGTTTGACACTAAAACGGCAACACCACATACAACAAATAATATTATAGTGTAAAAAAGCTCTAAACCGGGTACTCATGGGAGGCATCCTGATCGTCAGATGTAAATGTTATTGTGGATGCAGGGAATATGGCTCAGCGGCTACAGGGATATTTAAAAAAGTTGGACGTTATCCAAGCCGCCGCCCTAAGAATAAGCTGTGGTGTATTTAAATCATCCCTCATATTCTCCCTACAGGTGGAAATGAGTGAAATACCCTTAAGACTACAAATATAATCTCTCTATTGCTTTAAATGGGTATCACACCTCTACTCACACTGGGAAGTCTATCCAGGAAGGATTGCTGGGAACAGTCAACCCCCTTAAAAAAACGTCATTGGATGGAAGATAACAAAAATTTGTTCAGGTCCTAGGGCTTTAGGAGACCTAGAGTGGCTTCGGAAAGTATTCAGACCCCTTCACTTTTTCCACATTTTGCTACGTTGCAGCCTTATTCTAAAATGGATTAAATAAAAAACCTACACACAACACCCCATAATGACAAAGCGAAAACAGGTTTTTAGAAAATGAAATACCTTATTTACATAAGTATTCAGACTCTTTGCTATGAGACTCGAAATTGAGCTCACGTGCATCGTGTTTCCATTGATCATCCTTGAGTTGTTTCTACAACTTGGTAAATTCAATTAATTGGACATGATTTGGAAAAGCACACACCTGCCTATGTAAAGGTCCCACAGTTTACAGTTCATGTCAGAGCAAAAACCAAGCCATGAGGTTAAAGGAATTGTCCGTAGAGCCCTAACCACTAGGCTACCTGCCGCCCCATTTAAGGTCCCCAATAACACAGTGGCCTCCATCATTCTTAAATGGAAGAAGTTTCCAAGACTCCTCCTAGAGATGGCTGCCCGGCCAAACTGAGCAATCGGGGGAGTAGGGCCTTGGTCAGGGAGATGACCAAAAACCTGATGGTCACTCTGACAGAGCTCCAGAGTTCCTCTGTGGAGATGGGAGAATCTTCCAGAAGGACACCCATCTCTACAACACTCCACCAATCAGGCCTTTATGGTAGAGTGGCCAGATGGAAGCCACTCCTCAGTAAAAGGCACATGACAGCCCGCTTGGAGTTTGCCAAAAGGCACCTAAAGGACTCTCAGACCATGAGAAACAAGATTATTTGATCTGATGAAACCAAGGTTGAACTCTTTGGCCTGAATGCAAAACGTCACGTCTGGAGGAAACCAGGCCAATACCATCACTATGGTTAAGCATGGTGGTGGCAGCATCATGCTGTGGGGATGTTTTTCAGTGGCAGGGACTGGGAGACTAGTCAGGACAGAGAGATCCTTAAAACCTGTTTGGGATAGGGGGCAGTATTGAGAATTTTGGAAAAAATATGTGCCCATTTTTAACTGCCTCCTACACCAACTCAGAAGCTAGAATATGCATATTATTGTTCAGGTTTGGATAGAAAACACTCTGAACTTTCTAAAACTGTTTGAATGGTGTCTGTGAGTATAACAGAACTCTTATGGCAGGCCCAAACCTGAGAAGGTTTCAAGCAGGAAGTACCCTGTCTGACAAGGAGTGGTGCGTCTTGCATCTGTTTATTGAAAAGTAAGGATCTTAGCTGTAACGTGACAATTCCCAGGGCTCCGATAGGCTCTCAGAACCCGGGAAATACCTGAAGGTTGACGAGGGAGCCTCAGGCTGAAACACATTATCGGCTTTGGCAAGTGGCGGCTCAGAGGACCTTTGAATGAGGCGCGTGCACGATTCGCTCCTGAGGAGAAATTTAATTTGGCTGTTTAGGCTCAATGCATATTCCCGGTCGGAATATTATCACTTATCTACGAGATAAATGGCATAAAAATTGGTTTTAAACAGCGGTTGACATGCTTCGAAGTACGGTAATGGAATATTTAGACATTTTTGTCACGCCAATGCGCCATGCGCGACACCGTGATGAAGCATTCTGATAGTGTCTAGAACTCACGAACAAAACGTCGCTGTTTGGATATAACGATGGATTATTTGGGACCAAACCAACATTTGTTATTGAAGTAGAAGTCCTGGCAGTGTATTCTGACGAAGAACAAGCAAGGTAAGAACATTTTTCTTATAGGAAATGTGATTTTGGTGGAGGCTGACCTGGGTGAAATAGCTAGCCCTGTGATGCCGGGCTATGTACTTAGATTATTGCAAAATGTGCTTCATCCGAAAAGCTATTTTAAAATCGGACATATCGAGTGCATAGAGGAGTAATGTATCTATAATTCTTAAAATAATTGTTATGCTTTTTGTGAACGTTTATCGTGAGTAATTTAGCAAACTGTTAGTAAATTCCCCGGAAGTTTGCGGGGTTATGCTTTTTCTGAACGTCACATGCTAATGTAAAAAGCTGTTTTTTGATATAAATATGAACTTGATTGAACAGACATGCATGTATTGTATAACATAATGTCCTAGGTGTGTCATCTGATGAAGATCATAAAAGGTTAGTGCTGCATTTAGCTATGGTTTGGGTTTATGTGACATTATATGCTAGCTTGAAAAATGGGTGTCTGATTATTTCTGGCTGGGCACTCTGCTGACATAATCTAATGTTTTGCTTTCGTTGTAAAGCCTTTTTTGAAATCGGACAGTGGGGTTAGATTAACGAGATCCTTGTCTTTAAATAGCTGTAAAATAGTCATATGTTTGAGAAATTGAAGTAATAGTATTTCTAACGATTCAAAAATCGCGCCACTGGATTTCAGTGGCTGTTACGTAGGTGGGACGAGTTCGTCCCACATGCGCCAGAGAGGTTAATGAAAACCTGCTCCAGAGCGCTCAGGACCTCAGACTGTGTCCAAGGTTGAACTTCTAACCGGACAACGACCCTAATCTCACAGCCAAGACAACGCAGGAGTGGCTTCAGGAAAAGTCTCTGAATGTCTTTGAGTGGCCGAGCCAGAGCCCAGACTTGAACCCGATCGAACATCTCTGGAGAGACCTGAAAAAAGCTGTGCAGCGACGCTCCCCATCCAACCTGACAGAGCTTGAGAGGATCTCCAGAGAAGAACGGGAGAAACTCTCCAAATACAGGTGCGCCAAGTTTGTAGTGTCATACCCAAGAAGACTCAATGCTGTAATCGCTGCCAAAGGTGCTTCAACAAAGTACTGAGTAAAGTGTCTGAATACTTATGTAAATTTGATATTTACCTTTTTTTATTTGATACATTTGTAAAAATGTATAAAAACCTGTTTTTCTTTTGTCATTATGTGATATTGTGAAGATTGATGAGAAAAAAACAACAATTGAATCATTTTTAGAATAAGGCTGTAACGTAACAAAAGGTGGATAAAGGGAAGGGGTCTGAACACCTTCTCAACGTCCTGTAAACATTGTTAAAGCTACCTGTGTTCAGTGTCTCTATATGTAAAGGGCAGCAGCTTCTAAGGTGCAGGGCAGAGTACCAGGTGGTAGCCGGCTAGTGATGGCTCTTCAACAGTCTGATGGCCTGGAGATAGAAGCTGTTTTTCAGTCACTCGGTACACCTGTACTGTCTCCGATGGTAGCAGGGTGACTAGGCCACAGTTCAGGTGGCTTAGGGAGGCTCACAACCAGCTCCCGCAAGAAAGAGAGAGAGAACATCCAGCGAGGTGAGTCCTGTCATACTTTAACTGACCTGGCTACTAGGTAAAATGATCATGTTTGTATACCTTTAGGAATAACACAGCAGTAACAGAACAGAAACGTGAGCCCTGTCATCATGTCCTGGTTACTGGGTCAAGGATACTGTTTACCTTCATTGGGAAAAACACATGAAATATGAGCATAGGGTGAAATAACAGGAGGGATAGAGATCGCCATAACCAAATCATTGCCTAAAGGCTACTGGCTGCCTTGATAGCAACAACAACACAGTGATATGATTAGACAAAACAAAATGATTTACACACTGAGTCATGAGGAATAATCTGCTTTAAACTCGACACTATAGACTGCTGTAGGCTCTACACTATAGACCCTACACTATAAACTGCTGTAGGCTATACACTATAGACCCTACACTATAGACTGCTGTAGGCTCTACACTATAGACCCTACACTATAGACTGCTGTAGGCTCTACACTATAGACCCTACACTGTAGACTGCTGTAGGCTATACACTATAGACTGCTGTAGGCTATACACTATAGATCATACACTATAGACCCTACAATATAGACTGCTGTAGGTTATACACTATAGACCCTACACTATAAACTGCTGTAGGCTATACATTATAGACGCTAAACTATAGACTGCTGTAGGCTCTACACTATAGACCTTACACTATAGACCATACACTATAGACCCTACAATATAGACTGCTGTAGGTTATACATTATAGACCTTACACTATAGACCATACACTATAGACTGCTGTAGGCTCTACACTATAGACTGCTGTAGGCTCTACACTATAGACCCCACACTATAGACTGCTGTAGGCTCTACACTATAGACTGCTGTAGGCTATACACTACAGACCCTACACTATAGACTGCTGTAGGCTCTACACCACAGACTGCTGTAGGCTCTACACTATAGACTGCTGTAGGCTCTACACCACAGACTGCTATCTACAATATAGACTGTAAGGGCTCTACACTATAGACTTCTGTAGACTATACACTATGGACTGCTGTAGGCTCTACACTATAGACTGCTGTAGGCTCTACACCACAGACTGCTGTAGGCTCTACAATATAGACTGTAAGGGCTCTACACTATAGACTTCTGTAGACTATACACTATGGACTGCTGTAGGCTCTACAATATAGACTGTAAGGGCTCTACACTATAGACTTCTGTAGACTATACACTATGGACTGCTGTAGACTCTACACTATAGACTGCTGTAGGCTCTACATTATAGACTGCTGTAGGCTCTAATTTATAGACTGCCTTAGGCTCTACACTATAGACTGCTGTAGGCTCTACACTATAGACTAAGGGCTACACACTATAGACTGTAAGGGCTATACACTATAGACTGCTGTAGTCTCTACACTATAGACTGCTGTAGGTTGTACACTATAGACTGATGTAGACTATACACTATAGACTGTAAGGGCTACACACTATATACTGATGTAGACTATACACTATAGACTGTAAGGGCTATACACTATAGACTGTAAGGGCTATACACTATAGACTGTAAGGGCTATACACTGCTGTAGGCTCTACACTATAGACTGCTGTAGGTTGTACACTATAGACTGCTGTAGGCTCTACACTATAGACTAAGGGCTACACACTATAGACTGCAAGGGCTATACACTATGGACTGCTGTAGGCTATACACTATAGACCCTACACTATAGACTGTTGTAGGCTCTACACCACAGACTGCTGTAGGCTCTACACTATAGACCCTACACTATTGTCACGCCCTGACCAGGTGAACTCTTCTATTTTGGTCAGGGTGTGGCATTTCTATAGTTTATTTTCTATGTTTTGGTATAGCCTTGCTTTAGGGCGTATTTCTGTGTTGGGTTATGTCGATTCCCAATCAGAGACAGCTGTCGCTAGTTGCCTCTGATTGGGGAATCATATTTAAGTTCCTTTCCCCCCACGATGTTTGTGGGTTGTTGTCTCTTTTTGTTGGAGCAGTAACGATACGTTTATGCTCTGTTTTGACCGTGTTATTTCAGTCTGTAATAAATAACATGTGTTCGCTCCCAGCTGCGCCTTGGTCCACTTCTTCCTTCCTGCACAACGATCGTTACAACTATAGACTGTTGTAGGCTCTACACTATAGACTGCTGTAGGCTCTACACTATAGACCCTACACTATAGACTGTTGTAGGCTCTACACTATAGACCCTACACTATAGACTGTTGTAGGCTCTACACTATAGACTGCTGTAGGCTCTACACTATAGACTGCTTTAGGCTCTACACTATAGACTGCAAGGGCTATACACTGTAGGCCAAACACATCCATTTAGGGGATAGAGAATAGTTAGATAAAATGTGTTGATAGGAACATTTTCAGCAATGTTATGAGACTTTATGTCCTGACTAGGGTTGCAAAGGGTCGGAAACTTTCTGGTAAATATTCCAGAATTTTCCTATTTTGGGAGAGAGTGGTAAGCACTCCTGAAACCTATAGCAGTAGCCATTGCACAGATTGAGGGAGACAATGCCATCCTGTCTGGTGTTCAGACTCTGCTTGCAGATGTAAGAGAAGAAATCCGTACTGCCCTGCCCACTTCACTGTTGCTCCAAGCAGAGGAAACTGCAGTTCTGAAATACATCAAAAAGCGTGAAGACTTCTGCCTGAAGCGGCAGGTAGACTAGTGGTTAGAGTGTTGGACTAGTAACCGAAAGGTTGCAAGATCGAATCCCCTAGCTGACAAGGTAAAAATCTGTTGTTCTGCCCCTGAACAAGGCAGTTAACCCACTGTTCCTAGGCCGTCATTGAAAATAAGAATTTGTTCTTAACAGACTTGCCTAGTTAAATAAAGGTTACATTAAAAAAAGCCCATACACACTGCAGTGTACATGTTGGACCCCAAGTATGCTGGCAAGAGCATCCTGTCTGGTGCAGAGATCAACAAGACCTATGGTGTCATCACTACTGTGTCTCGCTGCCTGGATGAGGGCAAGGTTCTTGGCAGTCTGGTGTACACTTCCAAGAAAGGGCTTTGGGATGGAGATGCAATATGGCAGTCGTGCCAACATATCTCATTAGCCACCTGGTGGAAGGGACTTTGTGGATCTGAGGCTCTTTCCCCTGTTGCCTCCATCATCCTCCAAATCCCACCAACATCAGCTGCCTCAGAGTGCAACTGGTCCTTGTTTGGGAACACGCACACCAAAGCACACAACAGACTGACCAATACAAAAGTTGGTGGCCATCTGGGCAAATTTTAGGCTTTTTGAACCTGACAACAAGCCATCCTCAACAAGGTTGGAAAGTGACAGTGAAGATGAGGCCTCAGAGTCTGATGTTCAAGAGGTGGACATTGAGGAGGTCCAGGGAGAAGACATGGAAGCCTGAGAGGAAGACAACCAAAGCTTTAGTTTCTAGACTATCATTTTACAGATGTATGTTGAAAAAGTTTTTAGGAGATGCGATGGATCATTGGGGATCATTCAATATTCCCTTTATTTTGTTGTTCAGTGAAATCATCCCATGTGAAGAGTCAATTCATAACTAAATAGTTTTTTTTGTTTCTATTGGAAGTATTTAATAATTTGCAATTATGTCTACTTATGGTAAAATGTTTATGTTCCTGTCTCCATATCATATGGTAAATATATCCAATGCAAAAAACATCTACATTTAAATTGAATTAATATTAATTTGCATATATTTCTGTTAATTCCCATATATTCCCGTGAATTCCCATATATTCCCGTTAATTCCCACGGAAAGTTTCCATCTCTGAATATTCCCCAAAATGTTGCAACCCTAGTCCAGACTGAAACCTAGTGACTCATCCTCTGGTGTCTTGGCTATGTGATGGGAGAGTGTGCAACATGCTGACATTTTGCTGGAGGTCAAAGTCTATTTCCTTTTGTGACACTTCTTTCAAATCGCCATTCATTCCTGCTGCCAATCATCACTCTGTATTCCTGCGAGACAGTTGATGTCGGCCTGCCTGAAAAGAATCTGGTTCAACTTGGGTTACGGTCAGTTTTCTTAGGAACTTGTCTAGGTGACATAATGGGTGATCTCTAAGAAACTGATAAAGACCCAACCTGCCAATGGATATGCACGCATGAACAAAGAATTGGTGATGAATGTATTATTATTATTATATGAAGCTTCTAGGGGTTAATGTTTAGTCGTAATCTCACAGGACACAGGAGAGGAAGACATTATCATAGCTTATTCAAGTTATTCATCAAATAGACGGGGAGAAATGTGTATACTATATACGGTTAATCTCAATAAAATGACACTTTCTAAATAGGAAGAATCATATGATTTGGTATTTATTTTAAACCTTGTATTAGTACGTATTGTAGGCTTCTCATTAATGCATGAATCAATGTGCGAAGTAGGGCCTACATGAATATTGTCTTCATAAATGACATTCTATTTCCATGATTTTATAGAGGTTAAAACTGAACCCTGAGATCAGAGTTCATAACAACACAAAGAGAGAGAGAGAGACATTGTTGCCGTGGCAACAGCAGGAAGTTAGCTTGGCCGGCCTGCTGCTTTTGTCCAGATAACGATCAACATCCCTTTTCAAATATTTGCCAGACACTTCTGTTAAGCTGAATAGAGTAGGTGTTTTTATAGCACCGTGATAAGGACACAGATTGGTGGTGGCTCAGATATGATCCTATCATAGAGGATATACCTAACAGCCTGGCCATCACCTGTTGAGAGTCAAGACATCACTGTCAGATGCGAGACGGCCTTAATACGAAATGTTTGTAAAATTACAAATATGGTGATGATTGTGGTAGAAGAAGCAGACTGTAGCATACACCGGGTTAATTGTTTATACTGTAAAACATACACACATACGAAACATTAAGAAGTCAATATTAGGAAGGTGTTCCTAATTATTTTGTTTTTAAATTCACCTTTTATTTAACAAAGAAAGTAAGTTAAGAACAAATTCTTATTTACAATGACGGCCTACCCTGGCCAAACCTGGATGACGCTGGGCCAATTGTGTGCCCACCCCTTGGGACTCCCAATTACGGACGGATGTGATACAGCCTGGAATCGAACCAGGGACTGTAGTGACACCTCTTGCACTGAGATGCAGTGCCTTAGACCGCTGTGCCACTCGGAAGCCCATGTTTGGTATACTCATTGTCCGTTTCATATATACGTCAAAACACTTCTTTCATGTTAAGAGATTGATTTGTTAAAGTTGAGATGCTGAGAGGAGACTTTAAAACGTTGCAAATGCACTAAACAAGTGATGGGATTTCAGTCCTGGCCCGCAACAGGTAACCCTCATTGACTCTTGTTTTAAGTCACGTCCTCGTTAGAGGTATAGGCGTGGATCAGAAAACCAGTCAGTATCTGGTGTGACCAACACTTGCCTCATGCAGCGCGACACATCTCCTTCTCATAGAGTTGATCAGGCTGTTGATTGTGGCCTTTGGAATGTTGTCCCACTCCTCTTCAATGGCTGTGTGAAGTTGCTGGATATTGTTGTGAATTGGAACACACTGTCATACACGTCGATCCAGAGCATCCCAAACATGCTCAATGGGTGACATGTCTGAGTATGCAGGCCATGGAAGAACTGGGACATTTTCAGCTTCCAGGTATTGTGTACAGATCCTTGTACATCATCTTGCTGAAACATGAGGTGATGGTGGTGGATGAATGGCATGACAATGGGCCTCAGGATCTCGTCACGGTATCTCTGTGCATTCAAATTGCCATCGATAAAATGAAATTGTGTTTGTTGTCTGTATCTTATACCTGCCCATACCATAACCCCACCGCCAACCATAGGGCACTCTGTTCACTCTGTTCACAACGTTGACATCAGCAAACCGCTCGCCAACAAGACGCCACACACGTCGTCTGCGGTTGTGAGGCCGGGTTAGACGTTCTGACAACTTCTCTAAAACGACGTTGGAGGCGGCTTATGGTAGAGAAATTAACATTCAATTCTCTGGCAACAGCTCCGGTGGACATTCCTGCAGTCATCATGCCAATTGCACGCTCCCTCAAAACTTGAGAACTCTGTGGCATTGAGTTGTGTGACAAAACTACACATTTTAGAGTGGCCTTTTATTGTCCCCCTGCACAAGGTGCACTTTTGTAATGATCATGCTGTTTAATCAGCTTCTTAATAAGCCACACCTGTCAGGTAGATGGATTATCTTGGCAAAGGAGAAATGCTTACTAACAGGGATGTAACAGGCTATGTTAGAGATGCAATTTAATTTTGTTGCCTAACAGAATTCCCTGGTTGGTTTAAAACTTGCACTAAATACATGTTGTTCTCTAATTCCCGCAATAATTATTGGTTGATCAATTGGTTTCCCGTCTATAAATATCTGGACATTTGGATTGAGAAGCGTTGAATGTTTAAAAAAACATACAGATGAGGTTAAAAAAAATACGATTAAAATAAAAAAAAAGATCTTACCTCTCCCTAAATAGTAGGAAGCAGATTGTACAGTCAACTTTCCTGCCAGTTCTTGACTATGGTGTCAACATTTATCAGATTGCAGCAGCCACTGCTCTTTTTAACCCTTTGGATGCTGTCTACCATAGCGCCCTTAGCTTTATCACAGGTGACTGTTTTTGTACTCACCACTGCATCCTGTATCAAACGGTTGGCTGTTCCACATTAAAGTCCAGTAGATCACTTCACTATTCCCTTTTTATTTACAAAGCTCTACTACACAAGCTTCTGACTTACCTAACTTCACTGTTAAAATATAAAAACATGAGATATCAAACCTGTTCACAAGGTTAGTTAACTCTTGAGGTCCCTCAGGTTTCCAAACTAGGGAAGTCCTCTTTTAGTTTTAAAGCCCCTCATTGCTGGAACCAACTACAAAATACATTACAATTGGATGTTCTGGTGCCGCTCGGGCAATTTAAAAAATTGATTGGGGACCTTCTTATTGAGGACTGTAATTGTTTTTTCTAGAATATTTATGTTGTGCTGTATTTTACTGATTTTATATTTGATTTGATTTTTGAAATTGTATATGCAGGACTCCCTTTTGAAAGAGACCCTGGTCTCAATGCTGACTCCCTGCTTAAATAACGGTAAAATGGAGTGTAAATTAAATCTGTTATGTAGGCTGCAGTCAATCCGTCAGGGTGGTTGATGGCACTGCAATCCCAGAGAGCTCTTCTCGTTTCGCTTACTGTAGCTAAATGCACAGTGGCAGCCAGGCTGTAATTCAGGGTGGGACATACACAGTAACCTATTTATAGAAAAGGGTAAAATATGAGTTTGGAATCATTTTCACCAGGTGAATCACTCTGGGATGTAGGCCTATTTTGTTTATTTATCAATTGCTGAAGGCCTAGTTCAGGGGTATTCAACCTTAGGTCTGCGATACTCCAGGGGGTCAGCAATTTTTATTTATTTATTTATTTAAAGTGGGAAATGTTTTTATTTTATTTCAATGTTTTTATGAATATCAATAGCAGAATAAATGCATTTTGAATGACATACCAACAGTAGAAAAATATGAGAATATCTTCTTTAAACTATATTCTTTCAACTATTTATAAATTCCTTTTGAGCAAATTACACTCAGTGTAGCTAATTACACTCACTGGCCTACCAGTAACAGGAAAAATGCTGCTGGCTGCTGGTCAGCTTTCTTGTCTTGGACATACATTTTTACCAACACATGGCTAACCTTTGTTTAACCAGCTAAACAGCTGCTATTTGCAAAAATGCTTTTGGAGTTACCTTTCCAGCAATAGGCTATGTTAGAGTTTACACTTCCTCTTCCAATTATAAATTGGAGACTACCAAATCTATACATTTGTTAAATGTTCATTATGTCTACTTTTCCTTGACACCATCATTCACCTGATAATAAGACAAGATATGCGATCAACATTTTTCTTGCTAAAATGAGGCGGGTCCCTGGGTCATCAGTTTGCTTGGATGGTGGTCCCTAAACTAGAAAAGTTTGAAGACCCCTGGCATTGTTGGTAAAGGATAGCCACTTACCAAAAAGATAGTAAATTGTTGACATTGTATATCTATTGCTTTTGGGAGAAAAAAGACAACTGTTCTTGCGTTGCTTTACCACCGATGTCTGTTGAAATGTTGGTAACATTGTGTTATTTCTCCCCCTCCTTTCCCACTACAGAAAAACCAGAAGGAATCGCGGTTGGTGTAATTTAGCCTTCGCGAGTTTCCGTAGGAATGCGTATCACGTGAGTTCGAGAAAAGTCAGGAAGCAGACAATCACAAACATTTTCTTGCAAAATATCAAATGTGTTAACTGCAGTTAACTCGATTTAGGCTTTTGTTATCATGGAGTCGACCCTCGAGCAACATCTTGATGATACGTAAGTGATTATTTGATCGAGACTCGTACAAAACCGTTTCATTTTGTGTAAACATTCCTGAAATGTGTATCCGTGTCGTTTTGATAGCATGAAGAATCCAGCATTTGTCGGAGTTCTCTGCACGGACCAACAGGGACATATTCTAGGCTGTAAGTAAAGTTAGACCAATTTCTTGTTGTTTTCATTATTTATCTTATTATTCAGCAGGCAAACATTTGACTGACGACCGCACACAGTCGTGATCATCATAGTGGGTGTTTGAAAAGTGTGACAATGTCCCCTTGAAATGGCAGTAGCTACAAATATTATTGTAATAAGTAAAATGAAGAGCAGTAATAGCCCTGTTCTCTGGTAGAGGGTAAATCCATTTGAATTCAATCACTTTTTTGACAGCACCCCTCTTTGATTTGAATGAAACCTTCCATACATAATTTACCATTGTAGAATTGCTAATAAAGTGACTTTTTGGACCTGAATAACAAAACATTCAAGAGAACTGTGTACAAAGTAGACCTATTTTGCATACCCCACCATAGCCCAATAATGTACTCCTAAAGATGTGTAGGCGAGCAAAACATTACTCCTTAAAGGTAGACTCAGCGACATGAAATAGATGCAGAAGGTAAACAGCATAGTGTGGAAATTTCCACAACTAGGAGTGTGTGGCTCAACTTCTCCCCTATTTTGGTGCCCTGGCCACCACGCTGTGAACGAAGTCATGCATCTCAATAGCTGCTCGTTGTAATGTCATTTCATAAAGTCTACCTTGGACCTTGTTATTTTCAGAGGTAGACTGGCTCTAGCAGCCAAAACATCAAAATACTCAATCTAAATGTGAATCAATTCTCAATACTGATACTGTTCTATAAACATAAAGCCCTCTTTCATATCACGTCAAAATAATTTCACAAATGCAAAATACACACTGTTTTAACCGTCTTTATCACAGTTGCAGCCGACTGTATTTTTCTATTCCAACACGTTTCTGGCGGCATTCTTCTGTTAGACACACATGTCAGGAGTATGCTATAGATAATTAGCCTCTCTTCTGTCTGTCTTCCGTAAACATATTCCGTAACATGGAGATATGGCCGTGTGGGAACACTAGCCCTATGAAGGTGTGTAGTAATTGAACCTTTTTAGTTAAAAAAATATATATTTCTCGCTGATATGATAGATATGTTCCTTTTGTTTTGAAAAACCGCACAGCAAGCGATGTGTGTTCACGTTTAGACCGAGCGTCAGGTTTATTAACGAAAACCACCTGGGAAGAAGATACCTTCATCCATAGGCACTAAAGGTAGTCAGCGTCTATCAGAGGGGTAACCCCACCATACCATGAGGTATTCATGTCTTTATCACTGGAAAAGATAAATGGTTGAGATTGATATCATTTAAACGTTTATAAACAGGGTTGTCAAACTATTTCATACATTTTTTTACAAACTATTTTTTTTGTTTGTAAACATGTCATTTTTTTTTACCTTAAATGTAAATGTTCTAAAAACATGTAAAATCTCGCCAAAAATTGTTCATATTCGCTGGTATGTTGAAGCTTAGACCCTATTTTATATCATCTGAGGTTTTTGTGTTGTGCCCGCAATCAGTTGAGACATGCTATTGAATACAGGGCCTAGCTAATGTATCAGGCCCACTTTCAATACTAGTGATCTTACCACAAGATCACCCTACATTTTGCTCTGTTCTTCCATATGACTGAATCTGAGTCTACTTTTGTCTTCTTGTGTTTATTTCAGGTCGTGGCTCTCTGTCTGATGAGCATGGTGGGGTGGTGTCTGTACTGGCCAGACAGGTAGCCTCTCTCACCAGAGACCCTACAGACAGCCCCACAGTGTGTCTGGAGTCAGATTCAGGGTGAGGAACCGCATCCAATCAGGAGTCAATATTAGGGGCGAGTTCCTTTTGCATCGTTTGGTGCGCCGGGTTGGTAGAGATTTCAAATGATTTCACCTTAGAGATTTCACCTTAGTTATATAACCAGTTTAACTGGTCCAGTTACTATTTACATATAGAGTTTCTAGCACCTTCCTCTTTGCCAATTGTATGGATTGTAAACTATTGGATAGATAATGATGCAAAGTCTGCCCAGCCTTTCCATCAGAGGGAAAGGCCTGACATATTATCATGTTGCTGATACCTTTGCAAGTCTACATGGCGGGCATAGGTAGGAACTAGGGGTGGATTTGGGACTCGACTGGGAGCTTATCTGCAAAGTGCATGTCTTGTTGTCTAGTTAGGTTTTCTTTGACTGTGCTGCCACCTTGTGGACATCATAGGTATGTGCATGGTTTCATACAGTTCCCTGAACTTCACCTTTACATTGCACTGTGCATATCTGAGCAGTCAAAACAACTAATTTGAAACTATGTTCAAGACATAGGCATAAAACACTGATCCCCAGCAGGCAACATGCTATATTTATAATGATGGACAGCTTAAATGGGAAAAGATCATATGGCAGCATCCTGTAGATGCAAATTACACCATGACATGCTGCCTATGGTATTTAATGGCATGTCGAGCAGAGCCAGAGTTGGTCAGTTTCTGCTGATCTAGGATCAGTTTTGTAGTTTAGTAATGTCTTGATTGAAATGCAATTGATTGGCCACGGGCCATATTGTTTGTTTTTCCCACAGGAATATTCTAGTGAGGGCACATGGAACCATCACAGTAGCTGTTCATAAGATGTCGTCATGAAGTCGCCTGATGAAGACGGAGGAGTCTGTTTCTGTTTGTAAAGCTGTTTGTTCACTAATGCTAAATAATCCCACACAATACTGCCCTACCAAGCAAAAAGGCAGTAACTGCTTGGAACTGAGAAAAATGGCTTTTATTTACCTTGGTTTAGCAGTTACTGCTAACATGACCCCTATTTTCTCTAAAACGCAATACAATGGAGGCAGGATACTTGTCTACATGATTTAAGCATGTATTTAATGTAGCAAAAATGACTGACTCATTTTGGACCAAATGAGCAGTTACTGCCGTTTTGCTTGGTAGGGCAGAATACCTGGTCTGTATCTAGGAGGTCACATTCAGGTGTTAGAAGATTCCATTTCTTCCTCTTCAACTGTCTGTTTGGCTAAGAGTCATATTTTATCTGTCCGTTCGGCCAAGAGTCATATTTAAAAGTCGAGTCCATACTATTTGAGTTATGTTTTGTGTATGTTAATAGGTCTGATCAGTTTTTGTAGCGAATATTTGTTGACCTGGCAATTCCTTTTTGGGACATTTTTAATCTGCTATCATGTCTGATTTCAAATTCCTGTAGAGATATTGTAATTGTATTCATATTAAAAGCAATGTAACATCCAATATGACATTTTTCACTTTTGTTATGGCGTCTGTTCTGTATTAAAATGCATACTACCATGTCAGGGGGGACTTAGTTATGTCACACTGTACTGGCTGGACTGATGTCCTAGTTTTTAGTGCAATTGTGAAGTATGCCAAATGAATGTACCACTTGTTGGGATACTTGACCTGAGACAGATGAACATTGAATCCTCATCACAGTTCACTCTCTTAAGTGCTGTCTGTTTTGAAATGAGTGGTATGACACATTTCCCTGTTGTGGGATGAGTAAGTAAACTTGACCTACAAGCCTACAGGAGTTGAACATTGAGTCTGGGCCACCTCTCACAGTCTCCATAACAGCCTGAAGGTCACCACTAAATCAAAATCAAATCACATTTTATTAGTCACATACACATTTAGCAGATGTTATTGTGGGTGTAGCGAAATGCTTGTGTTTCTAGCTCCAACAGTGTAGTAATATCTTAAGAATTCACAACAATACAAACAAATCTGAAAGTAAAATAATGGAATAAAGAAATACATAAACATTAGATCGAGCGATGTTGGAATGGCATTGACTAAAATACAGTAGAATAGAATACAGTATATTCATATGAGATGAGTAAAGCAGTATGTAAACATTATTAAAGTGACTAGTGTTCCATTATTAAAGTGGCCAGTGATTCCATGTCTACGTATATAGGGCAGCAGGGTTGCGTAACGAGGTGGAAGCCGTCTAGTGATGGCTGTTTAACAGTCTGATGGCCTTGGGATAGAAGCTGTTTTTCAACGGCATCCTATTCCCAATTAACTATAGTTAAGTAATTAGTGCATTAAATAGGGAATAGGGTGCTATTTGGGACGCATATGCATTCTGTGTGTTCATGACCAGTACAGTGCTCACTCAAGTATCTCAAGTGTGTAACATGTATCACAGCCCCCCAGTTTGATCTATGTGTATCCTGAAAATATTTATTTGAGTGATGAGTTAATCCACAGATATGGAATTTAAAAAAAAATTGTTGTATGAGCCTCTGAATGTGTTTTATGTATTGTTCAGCTGCTCTCTCTCTCTTTCTCTCCCTTATAATTGTTATATGTGTTTTCCTTTTGTAAACATTCACAATTCACATGTCCCAACAGGTGTCCATGCTTCCAGCGAATGCATTTCCAGTTCAATGCATTTATTTCTAGGGCGTTACAGGTGGATAAACTTTAACTGGAATATGGATTCATCTTCTGACCTCCATGTCAAGTCTTTTATTTTCTCCTTTAGATGGTTCAGCATTTCTCTTAGCAAGCGCGTCCTGCAGAGGTAATTCTGTGCAAATAATAGGCCTAGGTGTGGTAGGTGGTATTCGTGTCAAAACCTAGAAAAATTATATGGTTTTATACCATTATATCATCTCTCATTATTACACAATTGGAGTTCAGGTCACCCAGATAAGATCTTGCGCTAATGTTCCTCTGCAGTGGATGGGATGTCCCGTTAGCTGCAGAGAGAACACCGCAGTCAGCGATTCCGCCTGGGCTGGCTGGCTGGCTGTCTGGCTGTCTGTGTCAACCTGCAGAAAGACTCACCCCAATCTCCGACTCTGTAATGCTTCTCAGCTTATAGCCTAGCTCTACATTAACCTACTGGCCAAGTCTTTTAGCATGATGTTTTGACAGCAGAGCAGACGTTGTTTTTCTACGTTGGGAAGTTTCCAGAGAGAGCTCCACGTTTCAATCACGTGTCAGTCCCTGTGGAGGGCGGCTTTGGTTCACGCGACCTCTCTCACTTCATCGCCAAAGTGCTGTTGACTGTTGAGGTGCTGGAGTTTGAGTCGCAACTCCGAGGACGGAATTCACACGCTGAACTCAGCTTATTATGGCGCCTTCACCCGCAGTGCCATCAAGTGAACGGGTCCTGTTGTGTAGAATTATATGCAAAGGAAACTTCTCCAAGTAGGCCTCATTTCAAGTGCACTATCAAAAGGATGAATCGCGCACCTCAAGTGTAGGAATCTCCATCTCCTCGGGCGCAGAACACCACCTTTGTTTACTGAAGTTCCTATGTAAAATCAACAGGGAAATTGGTTAGAATCTGATTGAAAATTAAGGTATGTATATAAATATACTAAATAGATTGTATTTCAGTCATAATTAATCAATAGTTATTGTTCTAGACAAGTGTTTTTGCAGGTATGTATTTATTTTATATAGGGTTTTAGTGATATGCTTTAATATATATATATTTTTTACTCACAAATACACAACAATTTAGTGTTTTCCCACCGGGCACAAATTGATTGCATCAACGTTGTTTACACGTCATTTCAACGACTCAAAATGCAATGGGGTTACGTTTAATCAACGTGAAAAACTGATTGGATTAGCGAAAAGTAATCGATGTAAAGGAATTTTGGGAATGTTGGTGTTCTTTTTACCCGACTTTTAACCTACGGTGAGCTCCAAAAGTATTGGGAGAGTGACATATTTTTGGGGGTTTGGCTCTGTATTCCAGCACTTTGGATTTAAAATGATACAATGACTATGGGGTTTAAAGTGCATACTGTCAACTTTAATTTCAGGTTATTTTCATCCATATTGGCTGAACCGTTTAGAAATTATAGCACTTTTTTTGAGGACAAAAAGTATTGGGACAAATTCACTTATACTGTATGTGTATTAAAGTAGTCAAAAGTTTAGTATTTGGTCCCATATTCCTAGCACGCAATGATTACATCAAGCTTGTGAAGCTCAAACATCATACCACCAAGACCTGCTAACCTCTCACCCTTACAATAGGGAGGTTAAGATATTTGTGTGTCTGTAACTTTTTCAATCATCATTATTCATGGTTCATTCAGGACTATCCGTAATCATGGTAGGATCCACATTAATGTCGAAGTGTTAAGAAACATATTATAATCTTATTTACAATAAAAGTGACTCTAAAATTACATTATTTACCATTCATTTATTATAGGCACAAAATAATCTGAAACCAAAACAAACAGCAAATGCATCCAACAAGTTTGTAGAGTCACAAGCTTGATGTAGTCATTGCGTGCTAAGAATATAGGACCAAATACTAAACTTTTGACTACTTTAATACACAAGTTAATTTGTCCCAGTACTTTTGGTCCCCTAAAATGGGGGGACTATGTACAAAAAGTGCTGTAATTTCTAAATGGGTTAGCCAATATGGATGAAAATACCCTCAAATTAAAGCAGACAGTCTGCACTTTAACCTCAGTCATTGTTTCATTTTAAATGCAAAGTGCTGGATTACAGAGCCAAATGTTTTTTTTTTAAATGTCTCACTGTCCCAATAGTTTTGGAACTCACTATAAATCCAATGATATGGTTCACATTTTGAAAAGCATTCCATGTGAAGCTGGTTGAAAGAATGCCAAGAGTGTGCAAAGCTGTCATCAAGGCAAAGGGTGGCTAATTTAAAGAATCTCAAATATAAAATATATTTTGATTTGTTTAACACTTTTTTTGGTTACTCCATGATTCCATATGTGTTATTTCATAGTGTTGACGTCTTCACTATTATTCTACAATGTAGAAAATAGTAAAAAATAAAGAAAAACCCTGGAATGTGTAGGTGTATCCAAACTTTTGACTGGGACTGTAGGTTGTAATCTCATTGATCATCGTCTCAACCAAATACTACCCAATTATCCACGTTGAAATGACGTAGGGTGCCCAGTGGGATATTTGTTCCTCTAACTAAATCCAAACAGATAGTGGGTAGTGATGATCTGTTTGTTCCAAACAGAGTTGTATGATGTCAGGTGAGTGAAGGGGCAGTAATGCAGCAAGAAAACTCTGATCTGAAGAGAGCAACTGGTCCAACATAATTACATTTACATTTTAGTAATTTAGCAGAGAATTTATCCAGAGCAACTTACAGTAGTGAGTGCATACATTTCATACATTTACATTTTTTTCTCCGTACTGGTCCCCCGTGGGAATCAAACCCACAACCCTGGCATTGCAAACACGATGCTCTACCAACTGAGCCACACGGGACCAAAACAGAGTTTTATACAGTACAAGACCTCTCTATGAGTTCAAATTTACAATACTGTGGTGTTGTATGGTCCAGATCTGGGTTCAAATAATATTTGAAATCATTTCAAAAATGTAAGCTGTGCTTGATTGCCTGGGCATACAGATCTGTCCACTACCTCCACTGACCACATGGCTATGAGCTTCCAGATCTTGTCTAGACTGCGGCTGCCCATCCGGAGGCTTCAAGAAGTACTCGAGCTGACTTGGATCTATCTGATCTAGCTACTGTTGTAGCCTACACTTCTTTTTACATGACTTCTGGTTGTTTATTTAGCTTAACAAGCGCTTTGAGATTCTGTCTGTAATGAAAGCGCCATAAAAGTTTAATTTATTATTATTATTGTTGATTGAACTCTCCCTGTTGCAATGGAACTAATAGAAACGTCCCAAAAGTGCAAACCCTGTGCATTTGGCACTCCAGACGAGCTAATGCAAACACTCAAAGTATGTGGAAGATTTAAAATAGTACTTGAACCCTTTTGAATACTGTGGTGTATGGTCGTTCCGTTCTCTTTTTCAGGGATAATAAACTAAGCCAAAAGCTTTTCAACTAACCACCAAGCAGCTTTTTAGCGACGTAATCTCACCATTCCTCATGACTAATGTATTTTGCTTTTCTTATTAACACCGAAAGAGAACGTGAGAATGTCGGATTGACTTTTAGTATGGTATTGTATTACTGTAACATGGAGTCCACTGGGGAGGCAGAGCTTCAGTAATTGTAGCTATGGAGCCGTGGTCACAAATCTTGTTCGTACAGTAATGCCAATTGAAGTAAACTGATACAGTATCTCATTGTATTCAACACTTAATAATGTCTTAAGGTCTTCATTTCAGTTATTTGCTCTCACATAATGAAATAATTGAACTTTCGTATCGCCTGATGACCAAAAACCCTCTTTTCCAACCCGGTCTACTCAGGCACAAACTAATCTACATGCTTAGTTCATTGTAATGGATTGCCCTAGTTGACAAAACACTACAGAAGAAGTTGGATGTTGTAACTGTAGGTAACTGAACCCACTGGCCATAGCCAACGTCAATTCAACGTCTATGTGAATTCAAGTTAAATCAATACAAATTTGAATCATGTCTTTGGATTTAGGTAAAAAGTTGAATGAGAAAGAAATACCCAAATTCTCTAAATTCGTTTACGTCGATGGCTTTTTGGTAAATCCAATTAGTTTCCCATTTTGATTCAATGTCATGAGAAGGAAAAACTGAATTTTTGCTGAAATGACGTGGAAACAACAGTGATTTATCCAGTTTGTGCCCATTGAGAAAGCTTCTAACCACAGGAGGTTGGTGGCACCTTAATTGGGGAGGACTGGCTCGTGGTAATGGTTGGAACGGAATATTTTAGCTATTTTTACTATTACAATTCTAGGCGCACTTGTTGGCCTTGGCGTGAAAGGGCTCGGTTTTGATGAATAAACAAGTTGTGGGTGTGTCGAGGCTTGGCCCCTCACTGGCCAATCAGTGCTCCATGGCGAAATATGTAGCTGCTTCAACTTTTTTTTTAATGTATTGCCTTGGAATCAACTCCAATTCCAATGTTAGTCCGTTATAGTTTGTTAAATGGCTTACAGAAACGAAATTACAAAATGTAGACCTATATTTGCAAAATACGTTAACTTGAATCCATTTGCAGTCCACATTGTTCTAAGCAATTGCATGGCTTCAATAGCATTCACACTGATATAGGGGCTAGACCTACTGTAAATTACATAATGGCTGAGCATGGACATGCCAAACATTGTCAGTAAGCAAGATTAAATTAATTATTGATAAGGCCTAAAAAGAGAACAAATATTTATAATCAAATTCTTATCTAAACAGCTTGTTTTAAATAGGCTATGTCACACTTACAGGCACCATCATTTCTCCCCATGGGCATATAATATTAAAAACGCAGACTATGGCGGCTTTTCACAGTAGCTGGACCAATGTTCAATATAAAGAGAAAGGGAGAATGTCCACTCACCGTTATACTGCTCCCAAATAGGCCTGTGTTTTATGAATATAATCGGAACCGTTTTACAGATCAGATCGTATTCACACATCTCTAGAAGTTGCATTGTAAGTGTGAAAAACAAGCAATCATTTAAAAAAACAACAACAATAAATAAATGTAATGATGTGTCATGACGTTGGCCTGTGGGTAAGGTTTATGACCCCCCCATAAATACCTTTCTCCCTTCCCCTCTCTCTCTGATCCTACTGAAGGACTTTTGAATAGCCGTTGTTAAATATAGAGAGTCTGGGAACATCAAACAAGTGGGGGGAAAGGAACCATATTTCGGTAATAGAACCAGTTGAAAATATGCGTTGGAACTTAATGAGTATGGATGTCAGTTCGGTTGTCATCTGAGACATTATGACTGATGACAGGACGACATAAACTGTACCTGGGAAAGTCCACACATTCTAGTTATCAGATTCACATGGAAATGTTGTGCAATTTAAGTGTTTGATATTGAAACTGTTTGTTAGAAGATTAAATGTAATTTTAGCTTCCAAATGAGAGAATTGGGTTTTCATAAGGAAAGTGCCCTGCTTAATCAGTGGCCCACCCCTGCGAAGAGACAGGGGTTATAAACGATGAAACACACCCTTCTCCCCTCGCCACTATATAAGACAATGACACAATGTAACCAGCAGTTCCGGTACGTGAGGTCTGCAGCCTCTGCGTTAAAAGGACACACATGTCAAGTACAGAACTAAGTCAACCTCAGCGTGAGCTTTGGTTGCGAATGGTATGAACTTTGAACTCTCATTCACTACAGAAGTGATATTTCCTAGCCGTTGAGTTAGCAGCGGCCACTGTAGACGTGGGCTAGAAAAGGACGGATGGCGTATCCAGTCTAACACACGACGAAGATACTACAACGTATCATTTTACCACCAGTGACATTCTTCCGAGGATAGAAAGATCTCTGTTGGCCAACCCGGCCAGCGTCTACGACCAACCTACCGAAGCGCAGGTCAGAGTAAATATTTATTGCATTTTCCTTTTCCAAATGGGCGGTGATTTAGAATGCATATGATTCTGTATTTACGATGGCATAGCTGCAGTCTTGGTATCACAGTCTTCCCGCTCTTTCATTCAAGCCCTTTCTTTGTGTAACAAGCCGCCATGCCGGTTTAGCCCACTAGGGCACATTCTATCATTTCCTTGTAACCATATCTGTTTGTTTTGCATTTCTGTGAATTATTTAGTTAATAAAATGTTGTATTGCTGATTCAACTTGTTAGCCAGGGTTCATGAAGATAACCAACAATTTACGACGTTTGGAATGAGACTGGCGTGAGGTAAACTAACATATCATTAATCAGAGGACTCATGGATCAGATATTATAATATCTGAAAGTTATATTAGGAAAATTATAACTTTGTAATCTGAATATTTTCCTTGGTGCCCCGACCTTGGTGCTCCGATGTCATAAAATCTCCGGGATAAAAAAGACAGGCGTTGCTGTTGAACCAGCCTTCATTATAGTAGACCTAAGGGACTGTCACGTTCACTGTCCTCAAACTCCCTGTCATAGATCAGCCAAGGCGCAGCGTGCCAGTAATTCCACATACTTTATTAGTGAAACTGAACAAAACAAAAAACAGGTAAAACAGAAACTAACGTGACACAACTGAGGCGCACACAAAACACTCACAGAAAGAATAATTACCCACAGCTACAGGTGGGGAAAAGGCTGCCTAAGTATGATTCCTAATCAGAGACAACGATAGCCAGCTGCCTCTGATTAGGAACCATACTCGGCTCAACACAAAGAAATAGACAAACTAGATTGCCCACCCCACATCACACCCTGACCTAACCAAACTAGAGGAAAATAAACGTCTCTCTAAGGTCAGGGCGTGACAGTACCCCCCCAAAGGTGCAGACTCCCGGCCGCAAACCTGAACCTGGCTGGGCATCTATACTTGGCGGCGGCTCTGGTTCGGGGCGTAGCCCCCACTCCGCCCGCTGATCCCCCCGCTTCTGTGTCGCCGGAGGAACCAGACCGTGGATCATCGCCGGAGGCTCTGAACTGTTGACTGCCGCTGAAGACTGGGCTGCAGGTCGCCGCTAAAGACTCTGGGCTGCAGGTCGCCGCTAAAGACTCTGGGCTGCAGGCTGCCGCTGAAGACTCTGGGCTGCAGGCCGCCGCTGAAGACTCTGGCCTGCAGGCCGCCGCTGAAGACTCTGGGCTGCAGGCCGTCTCAGGAGGTTCCGGACTGTAGGCCGTCTCAGGAGGTTCCGGACTGTAGGCCGTCTCAGGAGGTTCTGGACTGTAGGCCGTCGCTACAGGCTCCATGCCATGGATCATCACTGGAGGCTTCGTGCCATGGATCATCCCTACAGGCTCCGGGCTGGAACAGGTCTCACCGGACTGCGGAGACGCACTAGAGACTGGGTGCGCAGAGCAGGCACAGGGTATACTGGGCCGTGGAGGCGCACTGGAGGTCTGGAGCTTAGGGCTGGCACAACCCGTCCTGGCTGTACGCTTACTTTAGCCCGGCAAGGGCGAAGCACTGGCACAGGACGAACTGGGCTGTGCAGGTGCACTGGAGACATCCTGCGCCAGTTCTACGCACTGTATACTGGGCCGTGGAGGCGCACTGGAGGTCTGGAGCATATGGCTGGCACAACCCGTCCTGGCTGGACGCTTACTTTAGCCCGGCAAGGGCGGAGCGCTGGTACAGGATGAACTGGGCTGTGCAGGCGCACTGGCGACACAGTGCGTAGAACTGGCGCAGGATATACTGGGCCGTGGAGGCGCACTGGAGGTCTGGAGCGTATGGCTGGCACAACCCGTCCTGGCTGGACGCTTACTTTATCCCGGGAAGTGCGGGGCGCGGGCACAGGACGAACTGGGCTGTGCAGGCGCACTGGCAGAAACCGTGTGAATCACCGCATAACACGGTGCCTGACCAGTCCTACTTTCCCCACGGTAAGCACGGGGAGTTGGCTCAGGTCTGAACCCTGACTTAGCCAATCTCCCCGTGTGCCCCCCCCCCCCCAATTTTTTTGGGGGGGGGATGCCTCTTGGGCTTCCGTTGTTGGGCTAGCTCCTCGTAATGTCGCCGTTCCGCTTGCGCCGTCTCTACCTGCTTCCATGGCAGGGTCTTGTCCCCTGCCATTACCTCCTCCCAGGTCCAGGACGTCCTCCACTCTCTCTTCTCCCTAGCCCAGGATCCCTGCTCCTCCTGGGCACGCTGCTAGGCTTTCTTGTGGTGGGTAATTCTGTCACGTTCACTGTCCTCAAACTCCCTGTCATAGATCAGCCAAGGCGCAGCATGCCGGTAATTCCACATACTTTATTAGTGAAACTGAACAAAACAAGAAACAGGTAAAACAGAAACTATCGTGACACAACTGAGGCGCACACAAAACACTCGCAGAAGGAATAATTACCCACAGCTACAGGTGGGGAAAAGGCTGCCTAAGTATGATTCCTAACCAGAGACAACGATAGCCAGCTGCCTCTGATTAGGAACCATACTCGGCTCAACACAAAGAAATAGACAAACTAGATTGCCCACCCCACATCACACCCTAACCAAACTAGAGGAAAATAAACGTCTCTCTAAGGTCAGGGCGTGACAGAGAGGGCTTGGGTTTTGAACATATGAATCGGAAAACAAGCAATTTTTTACAGGTTACAGATAACTTATAAATATGAGGTTCACCTTTATCTTTCGTTTCATAATGGGCATGGATTTATTGGTCTAAAGGAGACAAATAAGAAAAAAAGACTTGCTTGGGCCACACTCTTTCCAAGATGGCATAGCAGTCAGACGTCCGTTGTCCTCCTCTTGTCGTGTCCCGTGTATATATATATATATATACACTGCTCAAAAAAATAAAGGGAACACTTAAACAACACAATGTAACTCCAAGTCAATCACACTTCTGTGAAATGAAACTGTCCACTTAGGAAGCAACACTGATTGACAATAAATTTCACATGCTGTTGTGCAAATGGAATAGACAATAGGTGGAAATTATAGGCAATTAGCAAGACACCCCCAATAAAGGAGTGGTTCTGCAGGTGGGGACCACAGACCACTTCTCAGTTCTTATGCTTCCTGGCTGATGTTTTGGTCACTTTTGAATGCTGGCGGTGCTTTCACTCTAGTGGTAGCATGAGACGGAGCCTACAACCCACACAAGTGGCTCAGGTAGTGCAGCTCATCCAGGATGGCACATCAATGCGAGCTGTGGCAAGAAGGTTTGCTGTGTCTGTCAGCGTAGTGTCCAGAGCATGGAGGCGCTACCAGGAGACAGGCCAGTACATCAGGAGACGTGGAGGAGGCCGTAGGAGGGCAACAACCCAGCAGCAGGACCGCTACCTCCGCTTTTGTGCAAGGAGGAGCAGGAGGAGCACTGCCAGAGCCCTGCAAAATGACCTCCAGCAGGCCACAAATGTGCATGTGTCTGCTCAAACGGTCAGAAACAGACTCCATGAGGGTGGTATGAGGGCCTGACGTCCACAGGTGGGGGTTGTGCTTACAGCCCAACACCGTGCAGGACGTTGGCATTTGCCAGAGAACACCCAGATTGGCAAATTCGCCACTGGCGCCCTGTGCTCTTCACAGATGAAAGCAGGTTCACACTGAGCACATGTGACAGATGTGACAGAGTCTGGAGACGCCGTGGAGAACGTTCTGCTGCCTGCAACATCCTCCAGCATGACCGGTTTGGCGGTGGGTCAGTCATGGTGTGGGGTGGCATTTCTTTGGGGGGCCGCACAGCCCTCCATGTGCTCGCCAGAGGTAGCCTGGCTGCCATTAGGTACCGAGATGAGATCCTCAGACCTCTTGTGAGACCATATGCTGGTGCGGTTGGCCCTGGATTCCTCCTAATGCAAACAATGCTAGACCTCATGTGGCTGGAGTGTGTCAGCAGTTCCTGCAAGAGGAAGGCATTGATGCTATGGACTGGCCCGCCCGTTCCCCAGACCTGAATCCAATTGAGCACATCTGGGACATCATGTCTCGCTCCATCCACCAATGCCACGTTGCACCACAGACTGTCCAGGAGTTGGCGGATGCTTTAGTCCAGGTCTGGGAGGAGATCCCTCAGGAGACCATCCGCCACCTCATCAGGAGCATGCCCAGGCGTTGTAGGGAGGTCATACAGGCACGTGGAGGCCACACACACTACTGAGCCTCATTTTGACTTGTTTTAAGGACATTACATCAAAGTTGGATCAGCCTGTAGTGTGGTTTTCCACTTTAATTTTGAGTGTGACTCCAAATCCAGACCTCCATGGGTTGATAAATTGGATTTCCATTGATTCTTTTTGTGTGATTTTGTTGTCAGCACATTCAACTATGTAAAGAAAAAAGTATTTAATAAGATTATTTCTTTCATTCAGATCTAGGATGTGTTATTTTAGTGTTCCCTTTATTTTTTGAGCAGTGTGTGTATATATATATATATATATATATATATATATATATACACACACACACACACATCTTTTCTTCGCATATCTTTTTATATATTTTTTTTCTAAAAACTGAACCTCAAAACACTCTCCTGAAACCGCCTCACCAATTAAAAAAAAAAAATGATTTATTTACTTCAAATCTGAAATCCACAACAGAAGCTAGCTAGAGGTTAGCCAGAGGCTGGCCAGTTCACTGGCTAACGTTGGAGTTCAGCTAGCCACGGTTGGCGGTCATCAGCTATCCCTTAGCTCGAAAAGCTATCGTCAGTTCTGTACAGCGCGACTCAGACCAGAGCATACCGGACCTATTTTTCTCTCCATATCTCTGGATTTCTACCGCAGGCTCTGGACATTTACACCTGGATCTTGCAGCTAGCTAGCTGCTACCCGCGTGACTATTGGCTAACGTCGGTCCCGGAGCTAACATCAATTATTCCGGAGCTAGCCAGCTGAAGAGTTCCATCAGCCACTCCTGGGCTACAATCACCAATCTGGACCCGTTTTACTGCCGATGCGGAGCCCCATCGGGCCTTCATGACTGGACTACCGACGTTATCTGCCCGAGGGAGTTATCCAACTTGCCCCTCCATCGCGACGTAACCTGAACGCCCATCTGCGGCCCGCTAATCGTTAGCTGTCTTATCGGCTGCTGTCTTAATAGGTCTATCGGACAATTTTCTTGGGCCACTATAACTATAACTATTTTGCCAATTGGACTGGTCCCCCTACCACACGGAACCCCACTAATCTACAGATGAAAACGCACGAGGTGGCTAAAAACAGACCTCCCTCCATCTTCTGCCAACTTGCTACCTATGGCCCGGCTAGCTGTCTGAATCTCACTTGGACATTTATGATCATTGGGCTAAGCGTGCCTCTCCTTAATGTCAATATGCCTTGTCCATTGCTCTTCTGGTTAGTGTGTATTGGCTTATTTCACTGTAGAGGCTCTAGCCCTGCTCATTATACCTTATCCAACCTTTCAGTTCCACCACCCACACATGCTATGACATCTTATGGTTTCAATTATGTTTCTAGAGACAATATCTCTCTCATCATCACTCAATACCTAGGTTTACCTCCACTGTATTCACATCCTACCATACCTTTGTCTGTACATTATACCTTGAAGCTATTTTATCGCCCCCAGAAACCTGCTCCTTTTACTCTCTATTCTGGACGTCATAAACGACCAATTCTCATGGTTTTTAGCCGTACCCTTATCCTACTCCTCCTCTGTTCCTCTGGTGATGTAGAGGTGAATCCAGGCCCTGCAGTGCCTAGCTCCACTCCTATTCCCCGGGCGCTCTCTTTTGATGACTTCTGTAACCGTAATAGCCTTGGTTTCATGCATGTTAACATTAGAAGCCTCCTCCCTAAGTTTGTTTTATTCACTTCTTTAGCACACTCTGCCAACCCGGATGTCCTAGCCGTGTCTGAATCCTGGCTTAGGAAGTCCACCAAAAACTCTGAAATCTTCATCCCTAACTACAACATTTTCAGACAAGATAGAACGGCCAAAGGGGGCGGTGTTGCAATCTACTGCAGAGATAGCCTGCAGAGTTCTGTCCTACTATCCAGGTCTGTACACAAACAATTTTAACTTCTGCTTTTAAAAATTAATCTAGCCACAGTGTCTGATTTCAAAAAGGCTTTACGGCGAAAGCATACCATATGATTATGTTAGGTCAGCGCCTTGTCACAAAAAAACAGCCCTTTTCCAGCCAAAGAGAGGAGTCACAAAAAGCATAAATAGAGATAAATTTAATCACTAACCTTTGATGATCTTCATCAGATGGTACTCATAGGACTTCATGTTACACAATACATGTATGTTTTATTCGATAAAGTTCAAATTTATATCCAAAAATCTCAGTTTACATTGGCGCATTATGTTCAGAAATGTTTTGCCTCTAAAAAACATCCGGTGATTTTTCAGACAGCCACATCAATTTACAGAAATACTCATCATAAACTTTGATGAAAGATACAAGTGTTATGCATAGGATTATAGATACACTTCTCCTTAAAAAAAGAGTTGCATAACAGTTTGTAGAAACATGTCAAACGATGTATAGAATCAATCTTTAGGATGTTTTTATCATAAATCTTCAATAATATTCCAACCGGGCAATTCCTTTGTCTTTAGAAATGAAAAGGAACGCAGCTCACGCTCACGGCCGCGCACGTGACTTAGCTCATTGCATTCTGCCAGACACCTGGTTCAAACAGCTCTTATTCGCTCCCCATTCACAGTAGAAGCATGCAACAACGTTCTAAAGACTGTTGACATCTAGTGGAAGCCTTAGGAAGTGCAATCTGACCCCACAGACACTGAATATTGGATAGGCAATCACTTGAAAAACTACAAACCTCAGATTTCCCACTTCCTGGTTGGATTTTTCTCAGGTTTTCGCCTGCCAAATGAGTTCTGTTATACTCACAGACATCATTCAAACAGTTTTAGAAACTTCAGAGTGTTTTCTATCCAAATCTACTAATAATATACATATCCTAGCTTCTGGGCCTGAGTAGTAGGCAGTTTACTCTGGGCACACTTTTCATCCGGACGTGAAAATACTGCCCCCTACCCCAAAGAAGTTAAACAGCATAATCATTACACAGGTGCACCTTGTGCTGGGGACAATTAAAGTCCACTCTAAAATGTATAGTTTTGTCACAAAACTCAATGCCACAAATGTTTCAAGTTTTGAGGGAGTGTGCAATTAGCATGCTGACTGCAGGAATGTCCACCAGAGCTGTTGCCAGAGAATTTAATGTATAATTTTCTACCATAAGCCACCTCCAACTTTGTTTTAAAGAATTTTGCAGTACGTCCAACCAGCCTCACAACCGCAGACCACGTGTAACCACGCCAGCCTAGGACCTCCACATCCGGTTTCTTCACCTGCGAGATTGTCTGAGACCAGCCACCTGGACAGCTGATGAAACCGTGGGTTTGCACAACTGAAGAATTTCTGCACAAACTGTCAGAAACCGTATCTGGGAAACTCATCTGCGTGCTTGTTGTCCTCACCAGGGTCTTGACCTGACTGCAGTTTGGCGTCGTAACCGACTTCAGTGGGCAAGTGCTCACCGGTTTCAACTTTCAACTGTATGGCGTTGTGTGGGCGAACGGTTTGCTGTTTGTGAACAGAGTGCCCCATGGTGGCGGTGAGTGGTATGGGCAGACATAAGCTACGGACAGCGAATACAATGGCATTTTATCAATGGCAATTTGAATATACAAAGATACTGTGACGAGATCCTGAGGCCCATTGTCGTACCATTCATCCGCCGCCATCACCTCATGTTTCAACATGATAATGCACGGCCCCATGTCGCAAGGATCTGTACACAATTCCTGGAAGTTGAAAATGTCCCAGTTCTTCCATGGCCTGCATACTCAGACATGTCACCCATTGAGCATATTTGGAATGCTCTGGATCGACGTGTACGACAGTGTGTTCCAGTTCCCACCAATATCCAGCAACTTCGCACAGCCATTGAAGAGGAGTGGGAGAACATTCAACAATCAACAGCCTGATCAACTCTATGAGAAGGAGATGTGTTGCGCTGAATGAGACAAGTGGTGGTCACACCAGATACTGACTGGTTTTATGATCCACGCCCCTACCTTTGTTTTAAGGTATCTGTGACCAATCGATGCATATTTGTATTCCCAGTCATGTGAAATCCATAGATTAGGGCCTATTGAATGTATTTCAATTGACAATTTCCTTATATGAACTGTAACTCAGTAAAATCTTTTAAATTGTTGCATGTTGCGTTTATATTTTTGTTCAGTGTAGATACATGCAGCTTCTCTTCTGTCTAATGTTATCCTAGAAGACTAAATAAATCCTTGCTCATCAAAATAATGTCATAAATCGATAGAATGAAATGCTTCAATCTAGTTGACATCTGTAAAGTTCTCTGTCATCTCTGCTTCTTTCGCAACGCAAAGATGTTTAGGGACCGGGGAGAAAATGCAATCACCCCCAAAAAATTGTGAACAATATTCTGTGTAAAATGTCCAAATGACATCAGTTTGACCAGTTGTAAGGAAATAGAAAGCTGTGAAAACGACCCAACATTTTTCTGATAAGATTTCAATTTGGCTTGGATATGTGATTGAAGTAATATCAGCTTTAATGATGCTGATAAAGACAGCACTTCTACAGACGATCCCTTAACTGCACATTTGCATTCTCTGAAGACGCTGAAAGCAATAAATCATATTTCTCCACTCCTGTTCCAAAGTCCAAATTTTGCCTACATTAGGTGTATCATTATGCTCGATTCTGCAGGAGTTAATATTAAGGCTATGTGAGAGGGTAGACCAACAGTCAGTCCACATTGTCCTTTTTGTCTCCGCAGATTGACATGATCTTTTTCTGCCCATTCCCTAAAGCAATTGGCGGGTAGGCTATTTGGCGTACAGTTATAGGCCTTGAGGCCACGGGTTAGCAATGAACCCTGAGACGGGATTGCTAGCAAGGCTGGAAATTCAAAACATCAAAAATCTAATAATTTCAATTTCTCAAACAATCAACTATTTTACACCATTTAAAAGATAAACATCTCCTTAATCTAACCACATTGTCCGATTTTCAAAGAGGCTTTACGGCAAAAGCATAAAGTTAGATTATGTTAGGACAGTACATAGCCACAAAAGTACAAACATCCATTTTCACTTCAAGGTCAGGCGTCACCAAAAGCAGAAACCAGCTAAAATTATGCACCAACCTTTGACAATCTCCATCAGATGACACTCCTAGGACATTATGTTATACAATACATGCATTTTTTGTTCCATCAAGTTCATATTTATATCCAAAAACCGCATTTTACAGTAGCTGTGAAATTCTGATTTTTTTCTTCTCTGAAATGCTTCCGGTGAACAACGTTACAATTTTCAAAATTACTATTCGAAAACATTGGTAAATTATAATATTGTCATTCAAATAATTATAGTTTAACATTTCGTAAATGATACTGTCTTGCCAGATTTCAAAATAACTTTACTGGGAAATCACAAGTTGCAATAAACCAGGTGCTGTGCTTAGAACAATAAGCTAGCCTAATTAGCTTAGCATCATCTTGTAACCATGTAATATCAATAATACTATTGTCAATAATCCATTACCTTTGATTATCTTCATCCATTGGCAGTTCCAGGAATTCCAGGTCCACAACAAATGTGGTTTCTTTTGACAAAGTTCATAATTGATGTCCAAAGAACTCCAAGTTGTTCCATGTTGTTAGCGCTTCGGTGGCTACTAAAAAGTAGCGCGGGGGGGTGTGTGAAGTCACGGCAAAAAGTTAAAAAAGTTACAAAAATAATCTATTTATGTTTGTTCAAACATGTCAAACGTTGTTTAGCATCAATCTTTAGAGCCATTTTTAACGTGAAACATCAGTAATGTTTCAACCCGACCTCACCTGTGTCTAGAAAAACGTTTTTGAAAAATGTCCCGTGTCTCATGATTGCGCAGGTGCAGGCCATAATGGAAGTGACGACATCCCACGGACGTCAACTTCAATGCATTCTTATTTGCTCCCTGTTAATCATGGAAGCTTCAAACAACTTTATAAAGATCGCTGACATCTAGTGGAATCCGTAGGAGTTGCGAACTGAATCCTTTCTCACTATGGTATCTAATAAACAATGACACTAAATAGTACAGCCACAAAATTCTCATTTTTTTAAAATCTATTTTTCTCAGGTTTTTGCCTGCAATATGAGTTTTGTTATACTTACAGACACCATTCAAACTGTTTTAGAAAATTCAGAGTGTTTTCTATCCGAATGTGTTAATAATATGCATATCCTAGCTTCTGAGTTGGTGTAGGAGGCAGTTAAAAATGGGCACGTATTTTTTTCAAAATTCTCAATACTGCCACCGTGGCCCGTAGAGGTTAAATCATATGCACTAATGCCAGATAGCCTAAAATAATTCAATCAAAACTTTCATGTAGCCTGTAGATATAAATTCCACAAGAATTATACATTTATGGATTTTTTAAAGGTATTGTTTTCACCTTTATGCAACCCGCTTGTCACCCACCCGCCCTTCATCCACACAATATGTCATGAACTTAAACCCGCTCGCCCTGTGGATTAAACACACATATAAACACACCCACACAATACCTCATCCTCTTGCACTATGGGCTCTGTACCTGGCTGGTTTAACCCTACAGATTGCAGCACCAGGGTTGTGGTGGTTCAGTGCATGTCATGCATGCCAGAGGTAACATTTAGCTTACCTTGTAGGAAGGAAAGGATCTAGTTTGAACCAGCTTTGCTCTTAAGGCAAAATGTGGAGTTACATTAGATGCAGTGCGATGAGTTGACAGTACTTGTGGGACAACTTCCACATTTTTTCTTACATTTTTAAATTATTTTTATTTTATTATCTGAGGACTATATATAGTTCATCCTGAGTGATCTTTTAGGCCTATGATAACTCTGGGAAGACATTAAGAACGTTTACCCATCCTGTCATGATGTGTGGTTATGTGTGGTTATTTTAGTATGAAACTGTCTTCAGTCAGGGAAAAACTTCTGTAAAGACAAGTCACACTGTTGCCATGATTTTCAATTTTACCTAAACTTTATCTAACTTGCCTAGTTAAATAAAGGTTAAATAAAAAATATAAATAAATTGTCGAACCAGAAAAGTCCCTTGAGGTTAAAAACCTGTTATGCAAAGGGAGATTTTCATGTTCTTTCTAACTTGTGTGTGCCTGTTTGTCGTTGCAGGTTAACCTTGAGACAGCTGTAGATTTATCACCCTATCCACACACCAGAGGAAGACGCTACAATACACAGTAGACAGTTTTCAATTCTCTGCTGCTGCTTCACAGCCCACCTTTCACCATGCTATCTAAAGAGCACAACAGGTATAGCACCGTACACCCACACCTGTCTTTCACCTGTCTTTCACGTGTCCTTCCCCCTACCCGTTCTACCTGTCCTAATACCTATCCGTTCCCCCTGTCATTTTCCCTGTCCTCCCTGTCCTTCCACCTATCCGTTCTACCTGTCCTTCTACCTGTCCCATGTCCTCCCTGTCCTTCCACCTATCCGTTCTACCTGTCCTTCTACCTATCCTTTTCCTCCCTGTCCTTCTCCCTGTCCTCCCTGTCCTTCCACCTATCCGTTCTACCTATCCTTCCACCTATCCTTTCCTCTGACCTTCTACCTGTCCTTTTACCTAACCCTCTACCTGTCCTTACCCCTGTCCACCCTCCTGTTCTTCTGCCTGTCCTTCTCCCGGGGCTTCTACCTATCCTTCTACCTATCCTCCCACCTGTCCTGCCCCCTGTGCTTTTCCCTGTCCTTCTCCCTGTCCTTCTACCTATCCTCCCACTTGTCCTTTCCCCCTGTCCTCGCACCTGTCCTTCTACCTGTACTCCTCTTGTGCTTCCCCCTGCCCTTCTATCTATCCTATTACCTGTCCTCCCCCTGTCCTTCTCCTGTCCTTCACCCTCCTGTACTTCACCCTCCTGTACTTCACCCTTGTGTCTTTAGCTACTTTTTGAAGAAATGACTGATGGCTAACTAGTGTAAATCTGTCACGTCTGTTGATGTGTTTATGGTAATGTTCTCTGTAGTGTTTTCTCATCATCCCAGTACTTAGTGTCTCTGTGTCCACTCATAGTGATTCATATTCCTTCAGCACTTTAACCTTTAGAAGCTGTATATGTTCTGTCTCATTCCTAACTCATGCACACACACACTCATACACATTCCCTACCATTGAACTAACCAGCATCATGTTCTAACGAGTCTGTTCCAAACATTCACAGATCTAATGTTTATGTGGATAGTAGTAGCACGGCGACGGTAGACTTGAAATAATACTTTTTGTTGGTGGCCCACTCTTTGAAGGTATGCACAAATTAAGGAGTGTGGCTTTAATGCTTTGTCTACAGCAGTGGTAGATGGTGAACATTTCTTAAAGAGGAAAAGTCTCTCTCTCTCTCTCTCTCTCTCTCTCTCTCTCTCTCTCTCTCTCTCTCTCTCTCTCTCTCTGTCTCTGTCTCTGTCTCTGTCTCTGTCTCTGTCTCTGTGTGTGTGTGTTTCCTGATCATCGTTCATTAAATGCCTGGGCTTGCTTGTGTTCAAACTAAGCTATTGGCTCACTGATGATGATATCGCCTGCTCGCCCCCTCTCAACGTTTGAGTGATGGAATTCATCCAAACAGAGTTGCGGTTTGCAACGCTGATGCAATCTGGTATAAGTGGCGCTGAAAATAATCTCACTCCGGTGTGAGCAGTAGCCTCGGTTATTGTGCTGTAGGTACATATGTAGGATCTTAATTTGAGCCAGTTTGCTACAGCAGGAAAATAATCCCGCAGTAACAGGAAACGTTAATTATTATGTGGATTATAATTAAATGGACATTTTTGAATGGTTTATAGGGGCAAATCAAGCCTGACATTTCAGAGTGGAAATTCCAAACATTAGAAGCCTTTTGAAAACTCGAATACATTGTCAGCAACACAAGAGTGATCAAATCAAGATCCGACATCTGTAGGCTACAATTGTTAATGCAGAATCACTCTGTAGTAGGTCTGAAACACTTTGAGTCCCACCGTCACGTCGGCGTGATTTATGGCTTCTAACCCCTTTTAAACATTGTGTGTTTGAGCTACAGACTGCTGGGTTGTTGCATTGGATTAGTCTATTTCTTCTGCATAGATACCAGACAGTAGTCTGTTATTAACAGGAGCTGAGTTAGAGCGGTGTCTGTGAGACAAGGGCGGATCCCGAAAATGGTTCTTCTCACAAAAACGGCTGTATAGTCCGGACAGTTTGAGCTACAAACTATTATGGCCCATCTATGAAGATCTGAGACTCTCACGAACACGCACTGTTTTGCCCTATGATGCTCACAAGCTACACAAGAGTCTTTAGAAGGTAAAGGGTTATTCTACATAGATCATAGTAAATCCCAGGACATAGTGTCTATAATACTGTAAGGGGTTCTTCTACATAGACCATAGTAAATCCCAGGACATAGTGTGTATAATACTGTAAGGGGTTCTTCTACCTAGAAGATCATAGGAAATCCCAGGAAATGGTGTCTATAATACTGTAATGGTGTCTATAATACTGTAATTAGCTCACATAGTTGCTGTCAAAATTACAAACTCACTGACTTGTTGGATATTAATTTCCCACTGAGCAAACAATTTATGTACTTACAGCATTCTTTAGATTTATTTGTATCAGGTTTTTGCTTGGTGAACCAGCTACAGGACTGTTTCGCTAGCACAGACTGGAATATCTTTCGGGATTCATCCGATGGCATTGAGGACTTTAGTCTCAATTCATTAATAAGTGCATCGACAACGTCGTCCCTACAGTGACCGTATGTACTTATCCCAATCAGAAGCCATGGATTAAAGGCAACATCTGCACTAAGCTAAAGGCTAGAGCTGCCGCTTCCAAGGAGCGGGATACTAATCCGGACGCTTATAAGAAATCCCGTAACCTCCTCCGAACCATCAAACAGGCAGTGTCAATACAGGACTAAGAACGAATCCTACTACACCGACTCTGACACAGATGTGGCAGGGCTTGCAAACTATCACAGAGTGCAAAGGGAAACCCAACCGTGAGCTGCATAGTGACGCGAGCCTACCAGATGAGCTAAATGCCTTCTATGCTCGCTTCGAGGCAAGCAACACTGAGCCATGCATGAAAGCACCAGCTGTTCCGGATGACTGTATGGTCACGCTCTCTGTAGCCAATGTAAGACCTTTAAACAGGTTAACGTTCATACTGATTACCAGGATGTGTACTCAGAGCATGCGCTGACCAGCTGGCTAGTGTCTTCACTGACATTTTCAACCTCTCCCTGACCCAGTCTGTAATACCTACATGTTTCAAGCTGACCACCATAGTCCCTGTGCCCAAGAACGCCAAGGTAACCTGTCTAAATGACTACCGCCCCGTAGCACTCACATCTGTAGCCATGCAATGCTTTGAAAGGCTGGTCATGACTCACATTACCACCCTCATCCCGGAAACTCTAGACCCACTCCAATTCCCATACCGCCCCAACAGATCTAACGATGACGCATTCTCAATCACACTCCACACTGCCCTTTCCCACCTGGACAAAAGGAACACATATGTGAGAATGATGTTCATTGACTACAGCTCAGTGTTCAACAAAGCATACCTGGTAGTAGTTGTAGTTTTTTAAACAGTACCCCCAAGACCAATTTGTGAGTTAATTTGACCATTGAAAAAAGAAATACTGCATAAATACTGTATCACATTTCAGGTAAGACCAAAGTACAGACTGTGTTGAAGTAATAATGTATATTACAACAACAGGGGTAGGCAAACGACAGGTCAAGGCAGGCAGAGGTCGTAATCCAGAGTAGGGGCAAAGTCACCAGATGGCAGGTAGGCACAGGCTCAGGGGCAGGCAGAGTGGTCAGGCGGCGGGGCTTAGAGTCAGGACAGGCAATGGTCTAAACCAGGAGGGCGAGAAAAAGAGAGACTGGGGGAAAAGCAGGAGCTGAGAAACACAACGCTGGTTGACTTGACAAACAAGACGAACTGGCAACAGACAAACAGACAAACAGACAACACAGGTATAAGTTCCCAGGAGATAATGGGGAAGATGGGCGACACCTGGAGGGGGTGGAGACAAGCATAAGGACAGGTGAAACAGGTCAGGGCGTGACGCACTGTAATGCAGGTTGGATTGAATTGAGCTCTAATCAAAGTTTTCAAGGTGATGATTGCACTTTTCTTCCCAACACAATACTGCAATAAATGTGAGTCCACGTTACAAAAATGGGTTTTGTGCTACATGTGGGATTCGAGTTTACACTGCAAGTTGGCAATAGATGTCAGGAACTCAGTGCCTTACCACTGTGGGCTAACTGTCCAGAGCCTTACCACTGTGAGCTAACTGTCCAGAGCCTTACCACTATGAGCTAACTGTCCAGAGCCTTACCACTATGAGCTAACTGTCCAGAGCCTTACCACTATGAGCTAACTGTCCAGAGCCTTACCACTATGAGCTAACTGTCCAGAGCCTTACCACTATGAGCTAACTGTCCAGAGCCTTACCACTGTGGGCTAACTGTCCAGAACCTTACCACTGTGGGCTAACTGTCCAGAGCCTTACCACTGTGGGCTAACTGTCCAGAACCTTACCACTGTGGGCTAACTGTCCAGAACCTTACCACTGTGGGCTAACTGTCCAGAACCTTACCACTGTGGGCTAACTGTCCAGAGCCTTACCACTATGAGCTAACTGTCCAGAGCCTTACCACTGTGGGCTAACTGTCCAGAACCTTACCACTGTGGGCTAACTGTCCAGAGCCTTACCACTGTGGGCTAACTGTCCAGAGCATTACCACTGTGAGCTAACTGTCCAGAACCTTACCACTGTGGGCTAACTGTCCAGAGCCTTACCACTGTGAGCTAACTGTCCAGAACCATATATATGCTTATGATGCGCGTCATTTTATTATCACAGCGCCAGGATAAAGTGACTAAGTGGGCAGTTGAAGTCAGCGAGGAGGCAAATATTTGTGGGGTTCTTGCATTGGAATTGTATTGAATTCTGCTTATATCATGCTACACCATTATAAACACAAAGTTCAAATGTTCAAATTTCCGAGATTGTGAGTGCTTTTGAAGTGACAGGTTGCCGCGAAATCTGTAGCCCATCTCTGTAGCCTTCTAGTAGTGGTGAGGACAAAGATTCAGCAGGAGGCAGGCAGGTAGAGGTGGAAATGAGTGTTTACACAGTGCTGTTGTTTCAAAGATGATGTTAATATTTACAAGTGCATATATATACGAAGTTCTGTCTTTAAAATGTCAGCATTCAAAAGAAAAAGTCTCTCATCAGGCAAAACCTGTCTGAACCAATAAAGCACAGGCTCAGATACAGCCTCTCCATGAGTTACCCAACCCTGAACTAAAGTAACAGCAGCAACCGTAAACAGGAACTTAAATACATTTGGCCACACCTATTCTTGGCGTACAGGCCAGATACTGTATATCTATGCATGCTAAAGCCTGTGTTCAGACAACATTAAACAGACACATACTCCCCAAAGAAACACAATGAAGAAATTGACAGCAAACAGACAGCAAACAGACAGCAAACAGACAGTAAACTGACAGTAAACCGACAGTAATTTGACAGTAAACCGACAGTAATTTGACAGTAAACTGACAGTAATTTGACAGTAAACCGATAGTAATTAGATAGTAATTTGACAGTAAATTGACAGTAAACTGACAGTAAATTGACATTAAACTGGTAAATTCAATTAAATAAACCAAAAGTTGTGCTGTTTGTGAGCTCTCCAAACAACATTCCCACTTGGAGAATGAGAATGGTATGAATGTATATTATATTTAATGAATTATAAACATTTCCGTAACTAAACATTATAAATGAATGGGGGAATATGTTGCAAGAGGACAAGTACATTAGAGTGTCTAGTTTGAGAAACAGACGCCTCACAAGTCCTCAACTGGTAGCTTCATCAAATAGTACCAACAAAACACCAGTCTCAACGTCAACAGTGAAGAGGCGACTCCGGGATGTTGGCCTTTTAGGCAGAGTTCCTCTGTCCAGTGTCTGTGTTCTTTTGCCCGTCTTAATCTTTTTCTTTTTATTGGCCAGTCGGAGATATGTCTTTTTCTTTGCAACTCTGCCTAAAAAGCCAGCATCCTGGAGTCACCTCTTCACTGTTGACGTTGAGACTGGTGTTTTGCAGGTACAATTTAATGAAGCTGCCAGTTGAGGACTTGTGAGGCATCTGTTTATCAAACTAGACACTCCAATGTACTTGTCATCTTGCTCAGTTGTGCACCGGGGCCTCCTACACCTCTTTCTATTCTGGTTAGAGCCAGTTTGCGCTGTTCTGTGAAGGGAGTAGTGCACAGCGTTGTATGAGATCGTCAGTTTCTTGGAAATTTCTCGCATGGAATAGCCTTTATTTTTCAGAACAAGATTAGACTGACGAGTTTCAGAAGAAAGTCTTTGTTTCTGGCCATTTTGAGCCTGTAATCGAATCCACAAATGCTGATGCTCCAGATACTCAACTACATTTCAACTAGTCTAAAGAAGACCAGTTTTATTGCTTCTTTAATCAGCCCAACAGTTTTCAGCTGTGCTAACATAATTGCAAAATGGTTTTCTAATGATCAATTAGCTTTTTAAAATGATAAACTTGGATTAGCTAACACATCGTGCCATTGGAACACAGGAGTGATGGTTGCTGATAATGGGCCTCTGTATGCCTATGTAGATATACCATAACAAATCAGCTGTTTCCAGCTACAATTGTCATTTACAACGTTAACAATGTCTACACTGTATTTCTTATTCATTTGATGTTATTTTAATGGACAAAAGATGTGCTTTTCTTTCAAAAACAAGGACATTTCTAAGTGACCCCAAACTTTTGAACGGTAGTGTATGTTTAGGTATAATATCAAGGATATGTATTTTCATGAATATAGAGGACATGTATCTTCATATTGAGAGATTATGTACATACAGTGCCTAGTCAAAGTCGACCACTCAACACCTCTTGGAAAGCTATTCTGGTGTGTCTTTGGCATAAGCATTTGTGTAATTGTCTCGCTGAAAAAATAAAACTCTATTCCAGGGTTAGGTTTTCAAAAGACTGAGATGTGTTTTACTTTACATTTTTACCTGGACTTCACTCCTTTCATATTTATTTTGATCCTGACAATCTCCCCAGTCCCTGCCGATGACAAGCATACCCATGACATGATGCTGCCACCACAATAATTGAAAATACAGAGGGTTTCACGGATTTGACCCAAACCTGTAGTTTTTAAATTAGGCCGAAAAGTTGGTCTTAATTATCCCAGTAAGGACATTTGGTTTGCTGCTCTGTGCATACATCAAAACACATCGTCAAGCATAGACAAGGACATTTACAGACAATGAACAAAGATAGAAAAAGTGCAGTTCATGAGTGATTCAGTGATAATCAGTACACTATATACACATCAGTACACTATACACATCAGTACACTATATACACTATACACATCAGTGCACTATATACACTATACACATCAGTACGCTATTCACATCAGTACACTATATACACTATACACATCAGTACATTATATACACTATACACATCAGTACATTATATACACTATACACATCAATACACTATACACATCAGTACATTATATACACATCAGTACACTATATACACTATACACACCAGTACACTATACACATCAGTACACTATATACACTATACACATCAGTACACTATACACATCAGTACACAATACAGATCCGTCCACAATACACATTAGTACACTATATACACATCAGTACACTATATACACTATACACCTTAGTACTCTATATACACTATACACATTAGTACACTATATACACAATACACCTTAGTACTCTATATACACTATACACATCAGTACACTATACACATTAGTACACTATATACACTATACACCTTAGTACTCTATATACACTATACACATTAGTACACTATATACACAATACACCTTAGTACTCTATATACACTATACACATCAGTACACTATACACATTAGTACACTATATACACTATACACCTTAGTACTCTATATACTCTACATACATCAGTGCACTATATACACTATACACATAGGTAAGTTATATACAGTTCTGTACACTATACACACTATATACACTATACCCAATAGTACAATATATACACTATACACATCAGTACACTATGCACATCAGTACACTATATACACTGTAAACATCACTACACTGTCAACTACAATAGATAGACAGAGGTCGTGCACCTTTCCACTGAGACTCACGTCCAACTCTCACTGAATTTCCTCACAGATAAACAGATAATCCCCTCTAACTGAACTGTTGACCCTGAAGCCAGTTCCACTGCGTGTTTTCAATGTTCCCCTCTAATCAGGGACTGATTTAGACCTGGGACACCAGGTGTGTGCAAATTCATTATTAGGTAAAACAGAAAACCAGCCCCCTCTGGAACTCGTAGGGTAATATTTTAATACCCCTGAGATAAACCATTGGTCTTTAGCATGATCTTTACGCTGCAATACCATTCAATGCATTTAGAACCTATTGTCATTTATGGCCTTGTATGTCTGGCTGTTCGTTCGTCTACCTTTGTGGAAAATATTTCAGTGTTGCACGATGTAAAGTATCATCCGAGGACAGCAGAGGAATTCCGGTGAGTCATAGGGGAGCAGAAACTTGGGTAACTGCCCGAAAATGGCCGTGTTTTCCAGTCTACCTCCTGGCCATAAGGATTCTGGAGTTCCTGTACATTCCCTTGTGATTCCGGGACTCTTCCAACTGGGATTCTCTGGAAACCTGGGAATTTTGTGGAAGTTACTGCAATTTTGCACCCCGGTCAGTCAGCATTCAACCCCTATGAGTGTACTGATTTGAATGTCCCTCTTTGACCTCTGTCCTTAGTCCTTTGCTGTATCAGCAGTCAATGAAGTATGGAATATGTTGCAACGTGTTGGTGGTTGTATGAGAGGATATATATTTTACTTGAAGACATGCAGACTCAGCACTTACAGAGAGAATTGTTTATTGATGATACGGGATCTGCAGGCAATGTCTAACAGAGATGTCTAACAGAGATGTCTAACAGAAAAAAATAAGCATGTGTAGCTACCAGTCAATGTAGTTGCTGGGAACTAGGATAGGCTGGCAATATTCTTGGAAATTGTGTTTTTTCTTCAAATGCTTTCAAATCAAATTGTATTTGTCACATGCGCCGAATACAACAGGTGTAGACCTTACAGTGAAATGCTTACTTACAAGCCCTTAACCAACAATGCAAAGAATAATAATTAACAAATAAGTAGTAAAGTAACAATAGTGAGGCTATATACAGGGGTACTGGTACAGAGTCAATGTGGAGGCTATATACAGGGGGTACTGGTACAGAGTCAATGTGGAGGCTATATACAGGGTGTACTGGTCCAGAGTCAATGTGGAGGCTATATACAGGGGGTACTGGTACAGAGTCAATGTGGAGGCTATATACAGGGGGTACTGGTACAGAGTCAATGTGGAGGCTATATACAGGGTGTACTGGTACAGAGTCAATGTGGAGGCTATATACAGGGTGTACTGGTCCAGAGTCAATGTGGAGGCTATATACAGGGGGTACTGGTACAGAGTCAATGTGGAGGCTATATACAGGGTGTACTGGTCCAGAGTCAATGTGGAGGCTATATACAGGGGGTACTGGTACAGAGTCAATGTGGAGGCTATATACAGGGGGTACTGGTACAGAGTCAATGTGGAGGCTATATACAGGGTGTACTGGTACAGAGTCAATGTGGAGGCTATATACAGGGTGTACTGGTACAGAGTCAATGTGGAGGCTATATACAGGGGGTACTGGTACAGAGTCAATGTGGAGGCTATATACAGGGGGTACTGGTACAGAGTCAATGTGGAGGCTATATACAGGGTGTTACGGTACAGAGTCAATGTGGAGACTATATACAGGGTGTACTGGTACAGAGTCAATGTGGAGGCTATATACAGGGTGTACTGGTACAGAGTCAATGTGGAGGCTATATACAGGGTGTACTGGTACAGAGTCAATGTGGAGGCTATATACAGGGGGTACCGGTACAGAGTCAATGTGGAGGCTATATACAGGGTGTACTGGTACAGAGTCAATGTGGAGGCTATATACAGGGGGTACTGGTACAGAGTCAATGTGGAGACTATATACAGGGAGTACCGGTACAGAGTCAATGTGGAGGCTATATACAGGGTGTACTGGTACAGAGTCAATGTGGAGGCTATATACAGGGTGTTACGGTACAGAGTCAATGTGGAGGCTATATACAGGGGGTACTGGTACAGAGTCAATGTGGAGGCTATATACAGGGTGTACTGGTACAGAGTCAATGTGGAGGCTATATACAGGGTGTACTGGTACAGAGTCAATGTGGAGGCTATATACAGGGGGTACTGGTACAGAGTCAATGTGGAGGCTATATACAGGGGGTACTGGTACAGAGTCAATGTGGAGGCTATATACAGGGTGTACTGGTACAGAGTCAATGTGGAGGCTATATACAGGGTGTACTGGTACAGAGTCAATGTGGAGGCTATATACAGGGTGTACTGGTACAGAGTCAATGTGGAGGCTATATACAGGGTGTACTGGTACAGAGTCAATGTGGAGGCTATATACAGGGTGTACTGGTACAGAGTCAATGTGGAGGCTATATACAGGGTGTACTGGTACAGAGTCAATGTGGAGGCTATATACAGGGTGGTACTGGTACAGAGTCATGTGGAGGCTATATACAGGGGGTACTGGTACAGAGTCAATGTGGAGGCTCTATACAGGGGGTACTGGTACAGAGTCAATGTGGAGGCTATATACAGGGGGTACTGGTACAGAGTCAATGTGGAGGCTATATACAGGGGGTACTGGTACAGAGTCAATGTGGAGGCTATATACAGGGGGTACTGGTACAGAGTCAATGTGGAGGCTATATACAGGGGGTACTGGTACAGAGTCAATGTGGAGGCTATATACAGGGGGTACTGGTACAGAGTCAATGTGGAGGCTATATACAGGGGGTACTGGTACAGAGTCAATGTGGAGGCTATATACAGGGGGTACTGGTCCAGAGTCAATGTGGAGGCTATATACAGGGGGTACTGGTCCAGAGTCAATGTGGAGGCTATATACAGGGTGTACTGGTACAGAGTCAATGTGGAGGCTATATACAGGGTGTACTGGTACAGAGTCAATGTGGAGGCTATATACAGGGTGTACTGGTACAGAGTCAATGTGGAGGCTATATACAGGGGGTACTGGTCCAGAGTCAATGTGGAGGCTATATACAGGGTGTACTGGTCCAGAGTCAATGTGGAGGCTATATACAGGGTGTACTGGTCCAGAGTCAATGTGGAGGCTATATACAGGGTGTACTGGTACAGAGTCAATGTGGAGGCTATATACAGGGTGTACTGGTACAGAGTCAATGTGGAGGCTATATACAGGGTGTACTGGTACAGAGTCAATGTGGAGGCTATATACAGGGGGTACTGGTACAGAGTCAATGTGGAGGCTATATACAGGGGGTACTGGTACAGAGTCAATGTGGAGGCTATATACAGGGGGTACTGGTACAGAGTCAATGTGGAGGCTATATACAGGGTGTACTGGTACAGAGTCAATGTGGAGGCTATATACAGGGGGTACTGGTCCAGAGTCAATGTGGAGGCTATATACAGGGGGTACTGGTCCAGAGTCAATGTGGAGGCTATATACAGGGTGTACTGGTGCAGAGTCAATGTGGAGGCTATATACAGGGTGTACTGGTACAGAGTCAATGTGGAGGCTATATACAGGGTGTACTGGTACAGAGTCAATGTGGAGGCTATATACAGGGGGTACTGGTCCAGAGTCAATGTGGAGGCTATATACAGGGTGTACTGGTCCAGAGTCAATGTGGAGGCTATATACAGGGTGTACTGGTACAGAGTCAATGTGGAGGCTATATACAGGGTGTACTGGTACAGAGTCAATGTGGAGGCTATATACAGGGTGTACTGGTACAGAGTCAATGTGGAGGCTATATACAGGGTGTACTGGTACAGAGTCAATGTGGAGGCTATATACAGGGTGTACTGGTCCAGAGTCAATGTGGAGGCTATATACAGGGTGTACTGGTACAGAGTCAATGTGGAGGCTATATACAGGGTGTACTGGTACAGAGTCAATGTGGAGGCTATATACAGGGGGTACTGGTACAGAGTCAATGTGGAGGTTATATACAGGGTGTACTGGTACAGAGTCAATGTGGAGGTTATATACAGGGTGTACTGGTCCAGAGTCAATGTGGAGGCTATATACAGGGTGTACTGGTCCAGAGTCAATGTGGAGGCTATATACAGGGTGTACTGGTCCAGAGTCAATGTGGAGGCTATATACAGGGTGTACTGGTCCAGAGTCAATGTGGAGGCTATATACAGGGGGTACTGGTACAGAGTCAATGTGGAGGCTATATACAGGGGGGTACTGGTACAGAGTCAATGTGGAGGATATATGCAGGGTGTACTGGTCCAGAGTCAATGTGGAGGCTATATACAGGGGGGTACTGGTACAGAGTCAATGTGGAGGCTATATACAGGGTGTACTGGTCCAGAGTCAATGTGGAGGCTATATACAGGGTGTACTGGTACAGAGTCAATGTGGAGGCTATATACAGGGTGTACTGGTACAGAGTCAATGTGGAGGCTATATACAGGGGGTACTGGTACAGAGTCAATGTGGAGGCTATATACAGGGTGTACTGGTCCAGAGTCAATGTGGAGGCTATATACAGGGGGTACTGGTACAGAGTCAATGTGGAGGCTATATACAGGGGGGTAGTGGTACAGAGTCAATGTGGAGGATATATACAGGGTGTACTGGTCCAGAGTCAATGTGGAGGCTATATACAGGGGGGTACTGGTACAGAGTCAATGTGGAGGCTATATACAGGGTGTACTGGTCCAGAGTCAATGTGGAGGCTATATACAGGGTGTACTGGTACAGAGTCAATGTGGAGGCTATATACAGGGTGTACTGGTACAGAGTCAATGTGCGGGGGCACCGGTTAGTCGAGGTAATTGAGGTAATATGTACATGTAGGTAGAGTTATTAAAGTGACTATGCATAGATAATAACAGAGTGTCATGGGTGTCGTAAGGATTGGACCAAGGCGCAGCGGGTAAAGTGCTCATCTTCTTAGTTTATTAGAATTAACACTTGAACAAAAGAAACAAATGACGAAACAGTCCCATAAAGTGCACAGACTATACAGGAAATAACCACCCACAAAACAACAACAACCAGCTGCTTCTAATTAGAGGTCCTACCAAAACCCCAACGTAGAAATAGAAAACTAGATTTAAACATAGAAATAGAAAACATAGAACCTAAACCAAAAACACCGAAACACACAATACAAACACCCCCTGCCACGCCCTGACCAAACTACAATGACAAATAACCCCTTTTACTGGTCAGGACGTGACACAGAGAGTAGCAGCAGCGTTAAAGAGTGTGGGGGGGGGGGAATGCAAATAGTCTGGGTAGCTATTTGATTAGATGTTAAGGAGTCTTATAGCTTGGGGGTAGAATCTGTTTAGAAGCCTCTTTGACCTAGACTTGGCGCTCTGGTACCGCTTGCCATGCGGTAGCAGAGAGAACAGTCTATGACTAGGGTGGCTGGAGTCTTTGACAATTTTTAGGGCCTTCCTCTGACTTCCTCTGACATAGATGTCCTGGATGGCAGGAGGCTTGGCCCTAGTGATGTACTGGGCCGTACGTAGTGCCTGTAGTGCTTTTTGGGTTAATCTACAGAGTTTCACCAACACAAAACATTGGCCATGTTCCAGTTGATGTTTAATATAACCCGACTGTGCAGTCAATGACGTGGCACAGAACCATTGGTTGATCTAATGGAACATCTGCAATGTAGTCGGCCTGGAACCAATACCTTCCAAGTCTGTCTCCATATGACTGCGTTTTTACACGGAACACAAATATAAACTCAACATGTAAAGTGTTGGCCCCATGTTTCATGAGCTGGAATAAAATATCCCCATATGCACAAAGCTTATTTCTCTCAAATGTTGTGCACAAATGTGTTTACATCCCTGTCAGTGAGCATTTCTCCTTTGCCAAAATAATCCATCCACCTGACAGGTGTGGCATATCAAGAAGCTGCACAAACAACATGATCATTACACAGGTGCACCATCTGCTGGGGACAATAAAAGGCCACTCTAAAAGGTGCAATTTTGTCACACAACACAATGCCTCAGATGTCTCAAGTTTTTGAGGAAGCGGGCAATTGGTATGCTGACTACAGGAATCTCCACCAAAGCTGTTGCAAGAGAACTGAATGTCCATTCCTCTATCATAAGCCGCCGCCAGTACATCCAACCGGCCTCACAACCACAGACCACGTGTAACCACTCCAGCCCAGGACGTCCACATCCGGCTTCTTCCCCTTTGGGATCGTCTGGGACCAGCCACCCGGACAGCTGATGAAACTGTGGGTTTGCACAACTGAAGAATTTCTGCACATACTGTCAGGAACTGTCTCGGGGAAGCTCATCTGCGTGCTGGTTGTTCTCACAAGATTCTTGACCTGACTGCAGTTTGGCATCGTAACCGACATCAAATGAAATTAAATGTTATTGGTCACATACACATTGTTAGCAGATGTTATTGCGAGTGTAGCGAAATGCTTGTGCTTCTAGTTCCAACAGTGGAGTAATATCTAACAAGTAATCTAACAATTCAACAGCAACTACCTAATGCACACAGATCTAAGGGATGGAATAAGAATATGTACATATAAATATATGGATGAGCGATTACCGAGTGGCATAAGCAAGATGCAATAGATGGTATAAAACTCAGTATATACATATGGGATGAGTAATGCAAGATATGTAAACATTATTAAAGTGGCCAATGATTTCAAGTCTGTATGTAGGCAGCAGCCTCTCTGTGTTAGTGACGGCTGTTTAACAGTCTGATGGCCTTGAGATAGAAGCTATTTTTCAGTCTCTCGGTCCCAGTTTTGATGCACCTGTACTGACCAAGCCTTTTGGATGGTAGCGGGGTGAACAGGCAGGGGCTCGGGTGGTTGTTGTTCTTGATGATCTTTTTGGCCTTCCTGTGACAACGGGTGCTGTAGGTGGCCTGGAGGGCAGGTAGTTTGCCCCCGGTGATGCGTTGTGCAGACCGCACCACCCTCTGGAGAGCCCTGCGGTTGTGGGCGGTGCAGTTGCCGTACCAGGCGGTGATACAGCCCGACAGGACGCTCTCAATTGTGCATCTATAAAAGTTTGTGAGGGTTTTAGGTGACAAGCCAAATTTCTTCAGCCTCCTGAGGTTGAAGAGGCGCTGCTGCGCCTTCTTCCCCACACTGTCTGTGTGGGTAGACCATTTCAGTTTGTCCGTGATGTGTACGCCGAGGAACTTAAAACTTTCCACCTTCTCCACTGCTGTCCCGTCGATGTGGATAGGGGGGTGCTCCCTCTGCTGTTTCCTGAAGTCCACGATCATCTCCTTTGTTTTATTGAAGTTGAGTGAGAGGTTGTTTTCTTGACACCACACTCCGAGTGCCCTCACCTCCTCCCTATAGGCTGTCTTGTCGTTGTTGGTGATCAAGCCTACTACTGTTATGTCATCTGCAAACTTGATGATTGAGTTGGAGGCGTGCATGGCCACGCAGTCGTGGGTGAACAGGAGGAGGCTGTGCACGCATCCTTGTGGGGGCCCCAGTGTTAAGGATCAGCGAAGTGGAGATGTTGTTTCCTACCTTCACCACCTCAGGGCAGCTCGTCAGGAAGTCCAGGACCCAATTGCACAGGGCGGGGTTGAGACCCAGGGCCTCAAACTTAATGATGAGCTTGGAGGGTACTAATAGTGTTGAATGCTGAGTTGTAGTCTATGAACAGCATTTTTACATAGGTATTCGTCTTGTCCAGATGGGATTGTGCAGTGTGATGGCGATTGCATCAGTGGGCAAATGCTCACCTTCGATGGCTACTGGCACGCTGGAGAAGTGTGCTCTTCACGGATGAATCCTGGTTTCAAGGCAGACAGTGTGTATGGTGTCGTGTGCGTGAGTGGTTTGCTGATGTCAACGTTGTGAACAGAGTGCCCCATGGTGGCGGTGGGGTTGTGGTATGGGCAGGCATAAGCTATGGACAATGAACACAATTGCATTTTGAATTCACAAAGATACCGTGACGAGATCCTGAGACCCATTGTCGTGCCGTTCATCCGCCACCATCACCTCATGTTTCAGCATGGTAATGCACTGCCCCATGTCACAAGGATCTGTACACAATTCCTGGAAGCTGAAAATGTCCCAGTTCTTCCATGGCCTGCAAACTCACCAGGCATGTCACCCATTGAGCATGTTTGGGATGCTCTGGATTGACGTGTGCGACAGCGTGTTCTGGTTCCTGCCAATATCCAGCAACTTTGCACAGCCATTGAAGAGGAGTGGGACAACATTCCACAGGCCAAAATCAATATCCGATCAACTCCATGAGTATGAGGCAAGTGGTGGTCACACCAGATACTGACTGGTTGTCTGATCCACGCCCCTGCTTTTTTTTTTATAGTTATCTGTGACCAACCGATACATGTCTGTATTCCCAGTCATGTGAAATCAATAGATTAGGGCTTAATGAATTTATTTCAATTGACTGATTTCCTTATATAAACTGTAATTCGGTAATATCAGTGTAGTATACACGTCAAAAGTCCCAATGCAAAGTTATGCCGGAAAATGTTATTTTGCGGGGTGTGACATAATACGGTGGACCCGGCAAGCCAGCCTATTCCCAATCATTTAAACGCCAACTGAAATAACTTCAAATGTATAACTTCAAATTATACCAAATCGTTTGCACTCATGATTATTGCTTTCAATTACATTTTCTGCCAACTTACAAGCAAAAACTTTACGAATGTATTGTTACAAATCAACTTACAAGGTTGCTCACCAACTAGCCTGCTAACATTAGCCCTACCAGCCTGCTAACATTACCTTAGCACTACATGAGTCAGCCAGTTGCTATCAACATCTAGCTTACAGCAACATTAAAGTAAATCAATGTTTTAGAAATGCATAACGCCATTTAACCAGTTATAAAAGTATGTTAGTTATATGCAGTTATCTTAGCCAGCAAGCTAGCCAGCCAGCTAGCTAATGTTAGTTATTTAGCCATTAAGCTTGCCAGCCATCTAACATGAGCTATTTAGCCAACTAGCTATTAGCATAGCCAGCCTAGCCAACCACCATGGTTATGGTCGGTAAGCCAGAGCCAAACAGCTGGAGACCAGCTAGAACACAACTAACACAACACAGCTAAAACATAACGGCAGAGCAAAAGCAAAGAGAGAGCAGAGACTTACAGATTGATGGCTGGGACTCATCTGATAGTAAAACTTTTATAAGAGCACAGGCTGAGTTAGCTACCAAAGCGAGGGGAAGGCAGGCGCTTCACCGGGCTAGGGGAGAGTCAGGGAAATACAATAGCTATATAGCGAAAAAAATCTCAAATAGATACACTACATGACCAAAAGTATGTGGACACCTGCTCGTCCAACATCTCATTCCAAAATCATGGGCATTAATATGGAGTTGGTCCTTCCTTTGCTGCTATAACAACTTCCACTCTCCTGGGAAGGCTTTCCACTAGATGTTGGAACATTGTTGCAGGGACTTGCTTCCTTTCAGCCACAAGCATTAGTGAGGTTGGGCACTGATGGTGGGCGATTAGGCCTGGCTTACAGTCGGCGTTCCAATTCATCCTAAAGGTGTTCAATGGGGTTGAGGTCAGGGCTCTGTGCAGACCAGTCAAGTTCTTCCACACCGATCTCGACAAATAATTTCTGTATGGACCTTGCTTAGTGCACGGGGCATTGTAATACTGAAACAGGAAAGGGCCTTCCCCAAACTGTTGCCACAGAGTTGGAAGCACAGAATCATCCAGAATGTCATTATGCTGTAGTGTTAAGATTTCCATTCACTGGAACTAAGGGGCCAGAACCATGAAAAACAGCCCCAGACCATTATTCCTCCTCCATCACTTTACAGTTGGCGCTATGCATTCGGGCAGGTAGCGCTCTCCTGGCATCCGCCAAACCCAGATTTGTCCGTTGGACTGCCTGATGGTGAAGCGTGATTCATCACTCCACTGCTCCAGAGTCCAATGGCGTCGAGCTTTATGCCACTCGAGCCGACACTTGGCATTGCACATGGTGATCATGAAGCTCCCGACTAACAGTTCTTGTGCTGACGTTGCTTCCAGAGGCAGTTTGGAACTCAGTAGTGAGTGTTGCAACCGAGGACAGATGATTTTTATGCGCTTTACGCTTCAGCACACAGCGATCCCGTTCTGTGAGCTTGTGTGGCCTAAAGTATAACATATGGATACGGTTTACTTTGAAAGTGTGGCCATGTTACAGTTTACTTTAACAGTGTTGTCATGTTACGGTTTACTTTGACAGTGTTGCCATGTTACGGTTTACTTTGACATTGTTGCCATGTTACGGTTTACTTTGACAGTGTTGCCTAACATGTACACAGCCCATCTGTAAATAGCACACCCAACTACCTCATCCCATATTGTTATTTATCCTCTTGCTCTTTTGCACCCCCGTATTTCTACTTGCACATCATCATCTGCACATTATCACTCCAGTGTTAATGCTAAATTGTAATTATTCTGCCTCTATGGCCTATTTATTGCCTTACATCCCTACTTTTCTGCTTTTGCACACACTGTACATAGATGTTTCTATTGTGCTATTGACTGTACGTTTGTTTATGTGTAACTCTGTGTTTTTGTCACACTGCTTTGCTTTATCTTGGCCAGGTTGCAGTTGTAAGTGAGAACTTGTTCTCAACTGGCCAACCTGGTTAAATAAAGGTGAAATAAAAAACATGTTACAGTTTACTTTGACAGTATTACATATGGATATGGTGTACTTTGAAAGTGTTGCATTGTTGTGGTTTGTTTGCAGCGAGCCCAAGGCTGCCAAGGTTAACCTGTTCAGGAGAAGTAATACCTGTATGAAGACTGAGGATGAGAAGAAAGAGAAGGAGATCCAATATGAAGACCCCCCGGATGGTGGCTGGGGCTGGATGGTCGTACTTCACTGCTTCCTGGTACGGCTTCTTCTTTCCTCATCTTTGGGTGTTTTTGGGAGGTTTACGAGATGTTTATCTATTAGTCACGCTTCTAGCATTTCTTGAAATAATTGTTGATATGTTATGCAATTACACAGGGTTGTGGTCAATTTGGAAAGTAAACCAAAGTCCAATTCCAGCATTGAAGTGAATTAGAATTGTAGTGTACTGTACTTCCTGAATTGAAAAGGAATTGACCTTAACCCTGCATGGTTGTAGTGTGGCAGACCATGTTGGTTTGTGCTTGTGTGTGTGTTTGTGCCTGCGTGAGTGCGTCTGTCTGCCTGCCTATCTGTGTTCCTCCCTCCTTTTGCCTATGCCTCCAGGTGAATGTGCTGGTGATGGGGACCCTAAAAAGCTTTGGGATCTTCTTCGTGGCGTTCCAGGATGAGTTCGGAGGGTCAGCAGAGAGTATCAGCTGGATCGGCTCCATCATGTCTAGCCTGCGGCTCTCAGGAGGTCAGAGTTCACATGACAGGAAAACATTCAGACTTCTACTGATGTGTGTGTGTGTGTGTGTGTGTGTGTGTGGAAGTCATATTTGTTTGTGTGTTTGTGTGTCTCGCTCAAGGTCAGAGTTCACATGAAACCAAAGTCTGACCACATCACTCATCCCTCTGGGGTCTGGCTCTTGTGTTGCATCGCCTTAACCGCTGACAACATCTGACACCTGTCTTTCTAACTAAGAAGTTAGTGGATGGATGGATGAATGAATGAATGAATGAATTATCAAATTATGGGACACATTTTCAAGTTTATCTGTTTGTTTATCCTGTGCAGGTCCCCTGGCCTCTGTAGCTTGTGCGAAGCTGGGTAACAGAGTGACCTCTATAGCCGGGGCTGTGCTGGTCAGTGTTGGCTTCCTCATGAGTATCTTTGCCACCAGCGTGGTATTCCTCTATATCAGCATGGGGCTGATTGTAGGTAAGCTAACAAGTTAAAAGCTCAACCTTTAACCTCTTTTAACTGTTTAACTTCTATGGGCTACGTGGGACGCTACCTGCGGGACACAGCCAGTGAAATATCAGGGCGGCAAATTCAAAAACAACAAAATGTCAAAATTCAACTTTCTCAAACATACAACTATTTTACACCATTTTAAAGATACACTTCTCCTTGATGTAACCACATTGTCCGATTTCAAAAAGGCTTTACAGCGAAAGCAAAACATTAGATTATGTTATGAGAGCACATAGACACAAATAATCACACAGCCATTTTCCAAGCAAGGACATGTGTCAATAAAACCCAAAACGCAGCTAAATGAAGCACTAACTTTTGACGATCTTCATCAGATGACACTCCTAGGACATTATGTTACACAATACATGTATGTTTTGTTCGATAAAGTTCATATTTATATCCAAAAACAGCATTTTACATTGGCGCGTGATGTTCAGAAAATGTATTCCCACCAAATCTTCCGGTGAATGTGCACATCAATTTACAAAAATACTCATCAATGACATTGACAAAATATATAACAATTATTTAAAGAATTATAGATAGACTACTCCTGGATGCAACCGCTTTGTCAGATTTTAAAATAGCTTTACGGAGAAAGCACATTTTTCAATATTCTGAGTACATAGCTCAGCCATCACAGAGAGCTATACAGACACCCGCCAAGTTCGGGGCAACCTAAACTCAGAATTAGTATTAGAAATATTCTCTTACCTTTGCTGATCTTCGTCAGAATGCACTCCCAGGACTGCTACTTCCACAAGAAATGTGTTTTTTGTTCGAAATAATACATATTTATGTCCAAATAGCTCCGTTTTGTTCGTGCGTTCAGAGCACTATCCAAAGGCATAACGCGCGAGCGCGGTACCAGAGACGAAAAGTCAAAATGTTCCATTACCGTACTTAGAAGCATGTCAAACGCTGTTTAAAATCAATCTTTATGGTATTTTTTACGTAAAATTGCGATAATATTCCAACCGGACAATAGCGTATTCATTCAAGGAGAAAAAGAAGGAACGGCGCGCGTCACTGCGCATATCCAATCCCTTTGTCCACAGGCAGTCCACTCAGAAACTGAACTCCTATTATCTGCCCAGTAACAGGAGAAGGCTGAAACAACTTTCTGAAGGCTTTTGACAGCCAATGGAAGCCTTAGGAAGTGCAACGTAACCCCACAGATACTGTAGTTTCGAAAGGGACTAGAAAGAAGAACTACAATTCTCAGATCCTCCACTTCCTGGTTGACTTTTTCTCAAGTTTTTGCCTGCCATATGAGTTCTGTTATACTCACAGACACCATTCAAACAGTTTTAGAAACTTCAGAGTGTTTCTATCCAAATCTACTAATAATATGCATATTCTAGTTTCTGGGCCAGAGTAGTAACCTGTTTAAATTGGGTACGTTTTTCATCCGGCCGTGAAAATACTGCCCCCTAGCCCAGACAGGTTAAAGTGCAGCCGCTAGCCGTGCTACAAAGCAAAGTAGCCCTGGTTCCTAATTCTTAATAGTATACTTGCAAATATTTGTCTTGAGATATTTGATATACTAGAACTGAGGGGTTTTTCTGTCTAGCGTTTGTATTTTGGTGACAAATCACAGGTTTCTAATGAAGAATTTTGAATCATAAGTATATGATTAAGCAATAAGGACTGGGGGGGTGATATATGGCCAATATACCATGGCTAAGGGCTGTTTTTATGCAGGACGCAACGCGGAGTGTCTGAACACAGCCCTTAGCCGTGGTATATTGGCCATATGTCACAAACCCCGAAGTGCCTTATTGCTATTATAAACTGTTTACCACCGTAATTGAGCAGTAAAAATACATATTTTGTCATACCTGTGATATATAGTCTGATATACCACGGCTTTCAGCCAATCAGCATTCAGGGCTCGAACCACCCAGTTTATGATCATAAACATATCATGTATCCCCTCTCAGGCCTTGGTTTTGCGCTCCTGTACCAAGCCACCTCAGTTGTCACGGCAACATATTTCCGTAAGAGGTTAGCGACGGCATACTCCATCGGAAGGTCTGGGATGGGCTTGACCTTCGCCCTTGCCCCCTTCACTCAGCTGCTGCTGGAAAAGTACGCCTGGCAAGGTACACACAGACACACACACTATGCCTGTTGGGGTGTGGGAAGTATTTAATGATTCATTATTTAATGATGTGAATATTATGCATATCTCTGTGTCTGTCACACGTCTACTGTATGATTATTATAGATTGAACCTGTAAAGAGCCTGTAGCACGCCTTTGTTCTTTCCACAGGAGCTCTGCTGATCCTGGGAGGCCTGATGTTGAACCTGGTGGCCTCTGGGATGCTGCTAAGACCCATCCACGTGAAGCCTGCACCACCCCCTTCCTTATCCTCATCTTCATCCATCCAAAAAAGCCCTCTGATAGGTCCAGAGAAGGAGAAGGACCGCCCTCAGAATGGATGCTGCCTTAACGGATGCACGCCGTTAACCAATGGCATCGCCAAATCAGACTCTTCTCGTTCAATTCCTCCACCCCTCCACTGGGACGCTGAGACCCAAGAGAAGGCCACGACCCCTGGGCTGGGTCAGAGCAACCACGGCCACCCACCTCCACCAAACCCTGAACTGACCAAACGTGTCCAGAACAGGCAGGTGAACGGGAACGTTCAGGAGCAGTCCCCCACCACGCCACTCACAGACACCTCCAGTCCTGTGGAACAGAACGGTACCATTAGCATAAACGGTTCCGCTGTGGTTGGGTTCTCCTCGCCGAACAGCACCACCACCGTGGATGACCCCATCCCACCATTCGTGAAAAACCGAGTCCTGGACTTCTCCCTGTTAAAGAACCCCTTCTTCTGCATATATACCTGGTCCCTGGTGTTTAGCCAGCTGGCTTACTTCATCCCCTACTTCCACCTGTCTGCCCGGGCAAGGAACCTGGGCATCGACGCCATGGACGCTTCCTTCATCATCTCTGTGGCAGGTTAGTTTCACCTGGTCAAATTTATAAATCAACCAACAGGCAGAATCTTGTGTAACATTTGTATTTTGAGAGTCCCACATCGGTGTTGAGTTTTAGTAGATGAGACAGGAATATTGTATTTTATTTGAACCAGACCCTCATTTGTCAATAAAATATATAAATCCAAATGAACACCATCAAGCAATCAATTGACAATCAGTCTGGAAAGCTACACTGTTAGAAAAAAGGTTATTTGGCTGTCCCCTTAGGAGAACCCTTTTTGTTTCCCTCTGTCTAAATGGGTCTACCTGGAACCAAAAGGGTTCTACCTGGAACCAAAAGGGTTCTACCTGGAACCAAAAGGGTTCTACCTGGAACCAAAAGGGTTCTACCTGGAACCAAACTACCTGGAACCAAAAGGGTTCTACCTGGAACCAAAAGGGTTCTACTTGGAACCACCAAAAAGGGTTATTCAAATGCTTCTCCTAGGGCGACAGCCAAAGAACCTCTATAGGTTATAGTTAACTCCTTTTTTTCATAGAGTGCAGTAATAGAATCATGGGCAGGGGGTTCGACTATTCCTCTTCGGAATGTAACCTACTGTAGCTTAACATGTATTCTTTTCAGTCTACTTAGTCAGAGGTAGAACCAGGCAACTTACTTTTCTTTGCAGTGCTGTGGTAGGACAGATTTTGTTTTAGAAGTGATGAAAAAAAGTCCTAATTTAGCCTTAGCTAGGGTATGAATTATGTATGAGTTATGTAGCAGCTCAGACCCTGCAGTAGTCTTACAGCTCAGACTCAGACCCTGCAGTAGTCTTACAGCTCAGACTCAGACCCTGCAGTAGTTGTACAGCTCAGACTCAGACCCTGCAGTAGTCTTACAGCTCAGACTCAGACCCTGCAGTAGTTTTACAGCTCAGACTCAGACCCTGCAGTAGTTTTACAGCAGACTCAGACCCTGCAGTAGTTTTACAGCAGACTCAGACCCTAACTGAAGTAGTTTTACAGCTCAGACTCAGACCCTGCAGTAGTTTTACAGCAGACTCAGACCCTGCAGTAGTTTTACAGCAGACTCAGACCCTGCATTAGTTTTACAGCAGACTCAGACCCTGCAGTAGTTTTACAGCTCAGACTCAGACCCTGCAGTAGTCTTACAGCTCAGACTCAGACCCTGCAGTAGTCTTACAGCTCAGACTCAGACCCTGCAGTAGTTTTACAGCTCAGACTCAGACCCTAGCTGAAGTAGTCTTACAGCTCAGACTCAGACCCTGCAGTAGTTGTACAGCTCAGACTCAGACCCTGCAGTAGTTTTACAGCAGACTCAGACCCTGCAGTAGTTTTACAGCAGACTCAGACCCTGCAGTAGTTTTACAGCTCAGACTCAGACCCTGCAGTAGTTTTACAGCTCAGACTCAGACCCTGCAGTAGTCTTACAGCTCAGACTCAGACCCTAGCTGCAGTGGTCTTACGTAACACATGCCATTATATAAAACCTGAACTTTGGCCCAGTGGCCCGAGCCGTGGGGTTCAGCTCAGTAGTATTCCCATTGATGAGGCTGAGGCCACTCTGTATGAAAACCAGGTATGCATCCCCAATAGCACCCTATTCCCTATATACGTCCCTGGTAAAAAAAACTAGTGCACTAAATAGGTAATAGTGTACCATTTAGGGAGCACTCCAATAATAACATGTCTCTCGGCCAGCCCAGACCGTCCGCTTGTACACACATGCATACTGTAGTTAAAACAGGGTGGTTAAACGTACTTCATGAATTATCGAATTACACACCGGTGGTGAATGGAGTACTGAGTTGTGGAGTGGTGAATGGGGTACTGAGTGGTGGAGTGGTGAATGGGGTACAGCGTTATGGAGTGGTGAATGGGGTACAGCGTTATGGAGTGGTGAATGGGGTACTGAGTTATGGAGTGGTGAATGGGGTACTGAGTGGTGAATGCGGTACTGAGTTGTGGAGTGGTGAATGGGGTACTGAGTGGTGAATGCAGTACTGAGTTATGGAGTGGTGAATGGGGTACTGAGTTATGGAGTGGTGAATGGGGTACTGAGTGGTGAATGCGGTACTGAGTTGTGGAGTGGTGAATGGGGTACTCAGTGGTGAATGGGGTACTGAGTTATGGAGTGGTGAATGGGGTACTGAGTTGTGGAGTGGTGAATGGGGTACTGAGTTATGGAGTTGTGAATGGGGTACTGAGTGGTGAATGCGGTACTGAGTTGTGGAGTGGTGAACGCTTTACTGAGTTGTGGAGTGGTGAATGGGGTACTGAGTTGTGGAGTGGTGAATGGGGTACTGAGTGGTGAAGTGGTGAATGGGGTACTGAGTTGTGGAGTGGTGAATGGGGTACTGAGTGGTGAAGTGGTGAATGGGGTACTGAGTGGTGAAGTGGTGAATGGGGTACTGAGTGGTGAAAGGGGTACAGCGTTATGGAGTGGTGAATGGGGTACAGCGTTATGGAGTGGTGAATGGGGTACAGCGTTATGGTTGTCAGTTACTAGTTCTGCCAAATGGTTTCCAAGATAATGTCTGTTGCCACAGTCTGCTCCGTGTGTAGTAATGGAGGGAATGTAATGATAAGAGATGTGTAGTGTGTTGTGACAGACTGTCACGTCGAGTAGCTAGCTAGCTAGTGCACAAGCTTTGAGTTCTGGGTTCTGAGATCAGGAATGGGAGTGTTAGGATGGGTGCTGGTACGTGTATTAATGTAGGTCTAACACAGACGTTTATGTGCCGGGGTCCAGTAGAGTCAGTGAGTGCCAGCCAGACAAAGCCAACAGTGGGTATGGATGTCTCTATTTTCATCTTGACCCCTGAGTACTCCTATAAAAAAAAAAAGCAGAGGGCTGACGATCCGGGTGCCGCAGAGATCATTAGTGGATGGCCTGTCCTCTGAGTTAACCCTATCGGTCCTTAGATCACATCTAAAATTGGCTTTTCATTTAATCTGACTTTCATTTATCTGCACATCCAGCCCTTATATTTAGCCTCACAATGAAGTGTTTTACCATTTTATTTTCAGGATAACCAGGGCACAAAACAATTTGACATAAACAGTTGCATTAATGAGTTTTATTGACAAATGTCAAATAGAAAAATAAGGTCCATATGAATTCATATGAATGCTTTAAGTACAGAACTTGTTTGCTCAGTGGGAAATACATTTCCAACTAGTCAGAGAACACTGTGTGGAGTTTGTGACAGCAACTATGTGAGTTTGTTACAGTATTATAGACACTATGACCTGGGATTTACTATGGTCTATGTAGAAGAACCCCTTACAGTATTATAGACACTATGTCCTGGGATTTACTATGGTCTATGTAGAAGGACCCCTTACAGTATTATAGACACTATGTCCTGGGATTTACTATGATCTATGTAGAAGAACCCCTTACAGTATTATAGACACTATGTCCTGGGATTTACTATGATCTATGTAGAATAACTCCTTACAGTATTATAGACACTATGACCTGGGATTTACTATGATCTATGTAGAAGGACCCCTTACAGTATTATAGACACTATGTCCTGGGATTTACTATGGTCTATGTAGAAGGACCCCTTACAGTATTATAGACACTATGACCTGGGATTTACTATGATCTATGTAGAAGAACCCCTTACAGTATTATAGACACTATGTCCTGGGATTTACTATGGTCTATGTAGAAGAACCCCTTACAGTATTATAGACACTATGACCTGGGATTTACTATGATCTATGTAGAAGAACCCCTTACAGTATTATAGACACTATGACCTGGGATTTACTATGATCTATGTAGAATAACTCCTTACAGTATTATAGACACTATGTCCTGGGATTTACTATGATCTATGTAGAAGAACAACTTACAGTATTATAGACACTATGTCCTGGGATTTACTATGATCTTCTATGTAGAAGAACCCCTTACAGTATTATAGACACTATGACCTGGGATTTACTATGATCTATGTAGAAGGACCCCTTACAGTATTATAGACACTATGACCTGGGATTTACTATGATCTATGTAGAATAACTCCTTACAGTATTATAGACACTATGACCTGGGATTTACTATGGTCTATGTAGAAGGACCCCTTACAGTATTATAGACACTATGTCCTGGGATTTACTATGATCTATGTAGAAGGACCCCTTACAGTATTATAGACACTATGTCCTGGGATTTACTATGATCTATGTAGAAGAACCCCTTACAGTATTATAGACACTATGTCCTGGGATTTACTATGATCTATGTAGAAGAACCCCTTACAGTATTATAGACACTATGACCTGGGATTTACTATGATCTATGTAGAATAACTCCTTACCGTATTATAGACACTATGACCTGGGATTTACTATGATCTATGTAGAAGAACCCCTTACAGTATTATAGACACTATGACCTGGGATTTACTATGATCTATGTAGAAGAACCTTTTACAGTATTATAGACACTATGTCCTGGGATTTACTATGATCTATGTAGAAGAACCTTTTACAGTATTATAGACACTATGTCCTGGGATTTACTATGATCTATGTAGAAGAACCCCTTACAGTATTATAGACACTGTGACTCTTGTGTAGCTTATGACTGTGTTCATGAGTCTCAGCTTTTCATAGATACATTTTAGTAGTTTATAGCTCAAACCATTCGGACACAACAGAAGTTTTTGTGAAAATACCTGGCACCAGGCCCCTTCAGGATCCGCCCCTTGTCTCAGAAACACAACTCTAGCTCAGCCCCTGTTAATCACACAGACTAGTGGCTGGTATCTACGGATGCAGAAGTATATAATGGTACAACCCAGAAGTCTGTAGCTCAAATGCACGTTTAAAGGGGGTTAGAAGTCCAAAACACGCAAGCGTTATGGTGAAACTCATTGGGATAAAGGGTTTAACACAGTGAGGTGGAGAACATTAGAGGATGGTCTATGCTCCTCATGGAGTTAAAGGGTTTTAATAAGTAGGTCTGTGATTAGGGGGGATGATGGCATTAGGGTATTCTCAGCACACATTTGTTCTGTCTCACATTCTGCTGTCATGTCATTCCCAGAGACAGAGACAGAGACAGAGAGAGAGACAGAGAGAGAGACAGAGAGAGAGACAGAGAGAGAGACAGAGAGAGAGAGACAGAGCCACCCACAACAAACCCAACATATCCCCAATGTCCCCCAGCCTCCGCCCTCCCTCCCTCTCCTCCCCACATCAATTGAAAGAGGCCCTTTCAGCTAGCTGAGCTCAGACAGAGAGGAGGGCCACCATAGTCCAGACCATAGAAATTGAATTACTAGAACGCACATTCCAATTCCAGTCCATGTTCATTCATTCTATTATTTCTATTTCTATGCTCCAGACAAGGCCTCATGTCAGGCCATCGTCGCTGCTCCACTGGGGTTGCTAGGCAACGGCTTACTGAGTAAAAGTGGCTGCCGTGGCGACAGGAGGGCATCCCGATTATCATTTTTTTGTCCAATGTTGAAGTGGCTGGTTGATATTGTTCCCTCAGAATCGCTGAGGCGGAGATGTGTACAAATGGAGAGGCGAGATGAGCCAACAGAGCTTGTTTAGTAATGAGAAAGACTGGGGGAAAGAGGAAGGACTAACATGTGTTTTAAAACCCTGCTTTAACAAGGGGACCTCACTAAGGGAATCATGTGTTTTATAACCCTGCTTTAACAGGGGGACCTCACTAGGGGAATCATGTGTTTTAAAACCCTGCTTTAACAGAGACCTCACTAGGGGAATCATGTGTTTTATAACCCTGCTTTAACATGGGGACCTCACTAGGGGAATCATGTGTTTTATAACCCTGCTTTAACAGGGGGACCTCACTAGGGGAATCATGTGTTTTATAACCCTGCTTTAACAGGGGACCTCACTAGGGGAATCATGTGTTTTATAACCCTGCTTTAACAAGGGGACCTCACTAGGGGAACCATGTGGTTTAAAACCCTGCTTTAACAAGGGGGACCTCACTAGGGGAATCATGTGTTTTACAACCCTGCTTTAACAGGGGGACCTCACTAGGGGAATCATGTGTTTTATAACCCTGCTTTAACAAGGGGGACCTCACTAGGGGAATCATGTGTTTTATAACCCTGCTTTAACAGGGGGACCTCACTAGGGGAATCATGTGTTTTATAACCCTGCTTTAACAGGGGGACCTCACTAGGGGAATCATGTGTTTTATAACCCTGCTTTAACAGGGGACCTCACATAATGCCAAGATGGCGTAGCAGTGCAGACCTTGTTTGTCGTTCTCCCGTGTAAATTTGTTATTTTTTGTCTTTTTTGTATATATTTAAATACATTTTCAATCTCTTTTTCCATTATTAAATTCAATATACCTTCCGGCAACCCGCCTCACCCAATGTGATACGGATCTGCTATTTCTAGACCTTATCGCCAGAACTTCCATCAGCAGCTAGCTACTAGCTATTTAGTCATTGTTAGCCACTGTTAGCGGCCTTTAATTTTATCACAGACACCAGCCGCTTTTAGCCTGGATAATACTTGCCAGCCTGCCAGTCGGCTCAGCCCGTTATCAACCCTGAGCACATCGGACTGTTTTTCTCCACGACAACACCGGATTTCTGCCACAAGTCCTGGACCATTACTCCAGATCATCGCAGCAAGCTAGCTGCCACCGAGTGGCCCAGCCCCGAAGCTAGCCTTGAGCCAGGCCCATCTCCCGGCCTGCTCAGTGGACCCTATGATCACTCGGCTACACAGCTGATGCCACAGCTGACACACTCTTCACTAACACGACTAGAATCCACTACACCACCGGATTCTTGCCGTAAGCTCAGGACCTTTGCATCGGATCATCGCTGCTAGCTAGCTGCTACCGAGTGGCTATAGTGGCTAACGCCCTTGTCTCAAAGCTAGCACCAGTTAGCCGCGAGCCAGGCGCATCTCCCGGCTAGCAAATGAAATTACTCCAGCTGCAAAACCTCTTTTTCCAACTGGCCTGGACCCTTTGTCAACACGGAGCCCCGCCGTTCCGTCACGACTGGTCTGCCGACGTAATACGATCCGCTGTGCCCTCAACCGGCCTTTTCCGGGCGTCGGAGCAGACGCTTCTACTAGCCCCGGCCTGCTAACTTTCTTTTTTAACTCTGTGTCTCCCGCTTGCTAGCGTAATAACGACTACCCCGCAGCTTCCCTGTTTCATCTATTGCTGTTCACTGGACCCTATGATCACTTGGCTACATAGCTGATGCCTGCTGGACTGTTCATTAATCACGGTACTCCATTTAGTTTATTTAGTTTATCTGTCGGCCCCAACTCAGGCCCTGTTTGTAGTTAACTGACACTCTCTGCCCATTCATCGCCATTTTACCTGTTGTTGTTGTCTTAGCTGATTAGCTGCTGTTGTCTTACCCATTGTTGTCTTAGCTAGCTCTCCCAATCAACACCTGTGATTGCTTTATACCTCGCTTTGTCTCTCTCTAATGTCAATATGCCTTGTATACTGTTGTTTATCATTGTTTTAGTTCACTGCGGAGCCCCCAGTCCCACTCAACATTTACATTTAATTTACATTTCAGTCATTTAGCAGACGCTCTTATCCAGAGCGACTTACAGTAGTGAATGCATACATTTCATACATTTTTTTCCCCGTACTGGTCCCCCGTGGGAATCGAACCCACAACCCTGGCGTTGCACACACCATGCTGGCGTTGCAAACACCATGCTCTACCAACTGAGACACAGGGAAGACCTGTGGCTCAGATACCTCAGATACCTCTTTTGTCCCACCTCCCACACATGCGGTGACCTCACCCAGTATAACTAGTGTGTCCAGAGATGCAACCTCTCTTATCGTCACTCAATGCCTAGGTTTACCTCCACCCTACCCGCACCCTACCATACCCCTGTCTGTACATTATGCCCTGAATCTATCCTACCACGCCCAGAAATCTGCTCCTTTTATTCTCTGTCCCCAACGCACGAGACGACCAGTTTTGATAGCCTTTAACCGTACCCTCATCCTACTCCTCCTCTGTTCCTCAGGTGATGTGGAGGTTAACCCAGGCCCTGCATGTCCCGAGGCGCTCTCATTTGTTGACTTCTGTAACCGTAAAAGCCTTGGTTTCATGCATATTAACATCAGAAGCCCCCTCCCTAAGTTTGTTTTACTCACTGCTTTGGCACACTCCGCCAACCCTGATGTCCTTGCCGTGTCTGAATCCTGGCTTAGGAAGGCCACCAGAAATTCTGAGATTTCCATCCCCAACTACGACATTTTCCGTCAAGATAGAACTTCCAAAGGGGGAGGAGTTAGCCTGCAGATTTGTGTCTTACTTTCCAGGTCTATGCCCAAACAGTTCGAGCTTCTAATTAAAAAAATTAATCTCTCCAGAAATAAGTCTCTCACTGTTGCCGCCTGTTATAGACTCCCCTCAGCTCCCAGCTGTGCCCTGGACACCATATGAATTAATTGCCCCCCATATATCTAAAGAGTTTGTTCTGTTAGGTGACCTAAACTGGGATATGCTTAACACTCCGGCAGTCCTACAATCTAAACTAGATTCCCTCAATCTCTCACAAATTATCAAGGAACCCACCAGGTACAACCCTAAATCCGTAAACATGGGCACCCTCATAGATATTATCCTGACCAACTTGCCCTCCAAATACACCTCTGCTGTTTTAAATCAGGATCTCAGTGATCACTGCCTGATTGCTGTGTGCGTAATGGGTCCGCGGGCAAACGACCACCCCTCATCACTGTCAAACGCTCCCTGAAACACTTCTGCAAGCAGGCCTTTCTAATCGACCTGGCCCGGGTATCCTGGAAGGATATTGACCTCATCCCGTCAGTAGAGGATGCCTGGTCGTTCTTTAAAAGTAATTTCCTCACCATCTTAAATAAGCATGCCCCTTTCAAAAAATGTAGAACTAAGAACAGATATAGCCCTTGGTTCACTCCAGACCTGACTGCCCTCGACCAGCACAAAAGCATCCTGTGGTGGACTGCACTAGCATCGAATAGTCCCTGCGATATGCAACTTTTCAGGGAAGTCAGGAACCAATACACGCAGTCAGTTAGGAAAGCAAAGGCTATTGTTTTCAAGCAGAAATTTGCATTCTGTAGCTCTAACTCCAAAAGTTTTGGGACACTAAAGTCCATGGAGAATAAGAGCACCCCCTCCCAGCTGCCCACTGCACTGAGGGTAGGAAACACTGTCACCACCGATAAATCCACAATAATCGAGAATTTAAAAAGCATTTCTCTATTGCTGGCCATGCTTTCCTCCTGGCTACCCCAACCCCGGCCAACAGCTCCGCACCCCCCGCAGATACTTTCCCAAGGCCCCCCAGCTTCTCCTTCACCCAAATCCAGATCGCAGATGTTCTGAAAGAGCTGCAAAACATGAACCCGTACAAATCAGCTGAGCTAGACAATCTGGACCCTTTCTTCCTAAAATTATCCACCGCCATTGTTATAACCCTTATTACCAGTCTGTTTAACCTCTCTTCCGTATCATCTGAGATCCCAAAAGATTGGAAAACTGCCGCGGTCATCCCCCTCTTCAAAGGGGGTGACACTCTAGACCCAAACTGTTATAGACCTATATCCATCCTGCCCTGCCTTTCTAAAGTCTTCGAAAGCCAAGTTAACAAACAGATCACTGACCATTTCGAATCCCATTGTACCTTCTCCGCTGTGCAATCCGGTTTCCGAGCTGGTCACGGGTGCACTTCAGCCACACTTAAGGTACTAAACGATATCATAACCGCCATCTATGAAAGACAGTACTGTGCAGCCGTCTTCATCGACCTGGCCAAGGCTTTCGACTCTGTCAATCACCGTATTCTTATCGGCAGACTCAACAGCCTTGGTTTCTCAAGTGACTGCCTTGCCTGGTTCACCAACTACTTCTCAGACAGAGTTCAGTGTGTCAAATCGGAGGGCCTGTTGTCCGGACCTCTGGCAGTCTCTATGGGGGTGCCACAGGGTTCAATTCTCGGGCCGACACTTTTCTCTGTATATATCAACGATGTCACTCTTGCTGCGGGTGATTCCCTGATCCACCTCTACGCAGACGACACCATTCTGTATACATCTGGCCCTTCTTTGCACACTGTATTAACAAACCTCCAAATGAGCTTCAATGCCATACAACACTCCTTCCGTGGCCTCCAACTGCTCTTGAACGCTAGTAAAACTAAATGTATGCTTTTCAACCGATCGCTACTCGCACGTTCGACTAGCATCACTACTCTGGACGGTTCTGACTTAGAATATGTGGACAACTACAAATACCTAGGTGTCTGGCTAGACTGTAAACTCTCCTTCCAGACTCATATTAAACATCTCCAATCCAAAATTAAATCTTGAGTCGGCTTCCTATTTCGCAAAAAAAGCCTTGTTCTCAACTGGCCTACCTGGTTAAATAAATGTGAAATAAAAATGTTGAAATAAATAAAAGGGGAACCATGTGGTTTAAAACTCTGCTTTAACAGGGGGACCTCACTAAGGGAATCATGTGGTTTAAAACTCTGCTTTAACAGGGGGACCTCACTAAGGGAACCATGTGGTTTAAAACCCTGCTTTAACAGGGGGACCTCACTAAGGGAATCATGTGGTTTAAAACTCTGCTTTAACAGGGGGACCTCACTAAGGGAATCATGTGGTTTAAAACCCTGCTTTAACAGGGGGACCTCACTAAGGGAATCATGTGGTTTAAAACTCTGCTTTAACAGGGGGACCTCACTAAGGGAATCATGTGGTTTAAAACTCTGCTTTAACAGTGACTTCACTAAGGGAATCATGCGGTTTTAAACCCTTTAACTCTATGAGGAGCATAGTTCATCCACTTCTCCACATCACTGTGGGAGCTTGCTCAGTCTGATACTCTTTGTTTATGACAGTTTGCGGTGGAACACATGAACATGTACTTTCAGAATTGGGCTGCGACCTGTTGGAGACGCCTGATTTACACACACACACACACACACACACACACACACACACACACACACATATATATATACATACAAAGGTATGTGGACACCTCTTAAAATGAGTGGATTCGGTTGCTGACAGGTGTATAAAATCGAGCACACAGCCATGCAATCTCCATAGACAAACATTGGCCATACTGAAGAACTCGGTGACTTTCAACGTGGCACTGTAATACGATTCCACCTTTCCAACAATATGTAATAAAATGTCTGCACTGCTAGAGCTGCCCCGGTCAACTGTAAGTGCTGTTATAGTGAAGTGTAAACGTCTAGGAGCTACAATGGCTCAGCCGCTAAGTGGTAGACCACACAAGCTCACAGAGCGGGAACGCCGAATGTTGAAGCGCCTAAAAATCGTCGGCCCTCGGTTGCAACACTCACTTCCGAGTTCCAAACTGCCTCTGGAAGCAACGTCAGCACAAGAAGTGTTTGTCGGGATCTTCATGAAATGGGTTTCCATGGCCGAGCAGCAGCACACAAGCCTAAGATCACCATGTGCAATGCACAAGTGTTGGCTATAGTGGTGTATAGCTTAATGCCATTGGACTCTGGAGCAGTGGAAACGCGTTCTCTGGAGTGATGAATCACGCTTCACCATCTGGCAGTCCGAAGGACAAATCTGGGAATGCTACCTGCTCCAATGCATAGTGCCAACTGTGAAGTTTGGTGATGGAGCAATGATGATTCGGGCTCCTTAGTTCCTGTGAAGGGAAATCTTAACGCTACAGCATACAATGACATTCTAAACGATTCTGTGCTTCCAACTTTGTGGCAAATGTTTGGGGAAGGCCCTTTCCTGTTTCAGCATGAAAATGTCACCGTGCACAAAGCGAGCTCCATACAGAGATCGGTGTGGAAGAACTTGACTGGCCTGCACAGAGCCCTGACCTCAACCCCATCGAACACCTTTGGTATGAATTGGATAGCTGACTGCAAGCCAGACCTAATTGCCCAACATCAGTGCCCGACCACACTAATGCTCTTGTGGTTGAATGGAAGCAAGTCCCCGTAGCGATGTTCCAACATCTATTGGAAAGCCTTCCCAGAAGAGTGGAGGTTGTTATAGCAGCAAAGGGGGACCAACTCCATATTAATGCCCATGATTTTGGAATGAGATGTTCGATGAGCAGGTGTCCACATACTTTTGGTCATGTAGTGTACATGTAGCTAAATAATCTGATTCTACCCCCCCACTTCGCAAAGAAATCACATTAGACGTCAAAGTCCATCATAAATACCTTCCAAACACACTGCTCTGGCCTCCCATTACCCCGACAGTCCTTGTAATGACTTTCTCTGCACAATTTTTCTGCTAACTTATTTCAGTAGGCTAATATTTACCAATGTATTTTGTTATTTCATATTGAAATTCAGGAAGTAGATTAGTGTGCGCCATGATTCGGGACCTAGGTCTGGACTGCTTATCAGTATTACGAGTAATGGAAAAGGGAATTGAATCACAAAGCAAAATAAAAACAAAATAGTCAGTAGGATTATGTTACCATTACAGTAGCAAGCCAAATACAACACGAGCAAAGAAATAACGTTAGAAATTACTTTGTAGTGACAACAGGTTTTAGCAATTTAACTTGCAATCTACCTCGAATGGTTGGAGCTTTCCCGTTTATGGTGGAAAGACGGTGGGAATAGAAGCCGGTTTCAACCGGTCCCAAAGTGATCACTTTAATCCCAAAGTGATGAAAGTGATCACTGCAAACGGACAACCGCCGCTGGTGAGTCACTTGAGGCTTTGTATCGACACCATAAATCAGGATGTCAGATGGACTGCAGCCATGCCCGACACATAGTTCTATCGTGGACAGGAAAAGAGTGAAAATGTGCAATTTATTTGTATCTGACAGGGACATTATTGCACCCGGGTACAATGCCCCCGAATTCTGGACAGATATTCTGTCTACTTACTACTTACTTCCCTTCAGCTACTCGAGTATGATTCGCCTGCAACTTTACTTCAGAGATTGGAAACCACTACTAACCACTAGCCTAGCTAATTTGTTTACTTCTCTTTGTTTATTTCCTGTCGTCCTTACTTCCTTTCTTGAAGACCAATAGTAACATGCTCCTTCATCCTGCCTCGTGTAATTATCAATCTTAAAACTACGAAGAAGAAAATGAACGGATTACAGACGATACGGAAGACCTTCGCGCTAGCATAAAGTCTTATTTTAAAAAAACTACTTTTTACATATAAAACACATTTATTTGGCAAGTCAATGCCGAGTCACCAATTGTTGTTTATGTAACGATAAATACACATTGTTTTTAATGCATATTTAGGTAATTTTTTTAAAGTAGCATGTTTGTATAAAAATACAGAAATCTGCGTACTCAAGCAATGTACCTAGAAACTGTCTGGGGTACTGACAAACTTCCAGGCAAGTGTTATAAAGGGCCCAGAAGTGTTTTTGGATGAACTTCCCCTTTAAGGTTTATCGTTGAGCGGCATGGTGCACTAACACCTGCCTGTCTTATCTGTCTGTGTGACTGTCAGAGGTGAGAGCCCCACAAACATCAAGGCCACAGACAAAGCCTTGTGACTTCCCATTCCCAAGCGTTTGACTTCCAGGAAGAGTAGAGTGGAGAGATCTGTTTGTGCTGTCTTGAGTTGGCAAGTCTGTTCTGGGTTGGCAAGACAGCACAAACAGATCTGGGACCAGGCTAGAGAGAGCGAGGCAGCTTTATTGAAAGCCATTGTGCTGCGTTTCTACAGAAACAGCTGTTGAACAACTTCCACCAACCTGCTGCGAGTAAAACACACAAACAACCTCAGGGCTAGTCTGTTCTCCGGAGGGGGACCGTGGGGGGGGGAACGCTCTCTGGTCACTAGGAGAGGACAGATAAACAGGAACAGGGGAAAGACAGCTGTCTGGACTCGTGGCATGTCTTTAATCATTACTGTGGAATATTCCACAGTAGAGATAGTAATGTTCTGTTACAAGACATAGAGCTCGCTAGCTTGTAGTCCTAAAAAACGTAAATGAGTTAGCCATGGCTCGTTGGTCAAAGCTTACGGGGAAATGAATAGGGGTTTTGTTAGGTTTTTGGATAAACGCTGAAAATAAGGTCTGTGGTAAACACAGGTTTAGGAGATGTTATACGTTCTATGAGATAATATCGGTCAGTTAACATGACCTTCATGAATTATGAACCCTTTATGTGCTTTGAATACATCAATTCTTCAAAAGGCACAAAAAGTGACGTTAACTGATGAAGATTATCTCATAGAACAAAACGTATTAGATATCCTAAGCCTGTGTTTACCACATACCTTATTTTCAGCATTTATCCAAAACTCCTCCAAAAAAAAAACGACTTTTATTTCCCCGTAGGCTTTGACCAACGAACCATGGCGGCGCTAGCCTCAGTTAGTGCCGTCAAAAAGACGCCATTACTATTGCTCTGTAGTTTTAGTCATGTTTTTATGATGGTCTTTCTTCAGCAAGAAAAAAAGACCATCACACAGCTGCAATCACATCCTGGTATAAAAGCTGTTGACGTTTTTACCCAATAAAGACTTAGAAAAGTCTAGCAGCTTTAAAATCTATAATGCTGCAGAGTATCTGAACTGAAGTCCGTAGTAGATTCAAGTCACTAAATGTAGCGTGTCCCAGCACTGCACCTTTATCACTGCAGTACTGGATTTATAGAGGAAATCACTATGGCTGTATCCCATAGGTCACCCCCATGTGTGCCCTGGTCAAAAGTAGTGAACTATATAGAGAATAGGCTGCCATTTGGGATGCAGCCTAGTAATGGTCAGACTGCATTTCGTTGATCAATGGGATGATGATGCTGCCCGTCTGTCTGCCCTGAGCTATTCCTGAACCCAGGATCAATACAGCCACTGCAGCGGCGGCGGCTATCACATTCACATTGACCTCAGAAAGATAGGGGAGGTCACGTCCAAAATGGCACCCTTTTCCCTATATAGTGGACTACTCTTACCCAGGGGCCATAGAGCTGTGTTCGAAAGGAGTGCACTTTATAGGAAATAGGCTGGCATTTTTTGATGTACCGTCATCATCGGCCACTAGAAGCAATCAATTAAAAACGTAATCAATAGATTGTGGTGTGACAGATGATCGTGAATACAGTACTTGATGCAGATCTTATCTACTCATTAGATGTTGCTGTTATCTACTGATTGTCTCTATCGTGTTCAGCTGTTGGAGTAAGCTGTTGTCAGTCATGGCATTATGAATGAACACCCTGTTGCTTATGATAAGCCACTGCGCTAATCAACCTCTGTGTCCCATTGAGTAGGCAAACGGTGTGTAACCCTGTAGATTAAAAACATCACAAATAGAACTGATGTGATTCCCGAATTCTATATAGTTTGTTTGTAGCCTGTTCAAAGATCTTTGTGGTCATGCCAACTCCATGGCTGTCATTGTCAAGCCAAACATTACAATGAGTGACAAGGAGTTGGGATGATAGCAGAAACAGACTGGCACTCAGGCATGATAGTGTTCCACAACGTGGTGCCCTGCAGAACGCAGCCACATCCACTGGACATTCTCTTCAACGTGACAGGGAACACAGGACTCCAGATGGGAACTCTGTGGGAGCTGAGTGGGAGGAGACTGAGTGGGAGGAGACTGAGTGGGAGGAGACTAATACATCCTCATCATTCACCAGATGTCACACATCATGTTTTAGCACAGTGTGAAGACTGCTGCTGCTATGTCTCTATCTCTCCATCTCAGATAGAGGTTGGTCTATCTCTCTTTCTATCTCTCTTAGTCCGGGTCTCGCTCACCCACTCGTGCATGCATGGGTTATTCTATACTTCAGAAAGATTAAGGCATGACGATTGATTTACTGATTAATTGAAACCAGGTCTGCATTCGGTACGTTTATTTTTTGTTCTGGAACATTCAATTGAACGGAAAGGGTTCAGTTATTGAACCAACAGTTGAAAAATGGGGAGGGGTTGGATTGTGGGTTGGGGAACGCTGTCACCATGGCCACTCCCCTTAAAATACATCACTCATTGCATTAAGCCACACCCATCAAATGGGAGTGAATGTACATCAAAGTCTGTTCAAGAACGTACAATCAATCGAATGTATTTATAAAGCCGTTTTACATCAGCAGATGTCACAAAGTGTTATACAGAAACCCAGCCTAAAACCTCTAAGCGCAAGCAATGCAGATGTAGAAGCACAGTGGCTAGGAACAACTCCCTAGAAGGGAACCTAGGAAGAAACCTAGAGAGAAACCGGGCTCTGAGGGGTGGCCAGACCTCTTCTAGCTGTGCCGGGTACATTGCCATTAAAGCCAGATTGTTCTTCAAGATGTTTAAATGTTTATAGATGACCAGCAGGGTCATTCAGAGGTTGAGACAGCAGGTGCGGTAGAAAGAGAGACAAGGTAGCGCGTCCGGTGAACAGGTCAGGGTTCCATGGCCGCAGGCAGAACAGTTGAAACCGGAGAAGCAGCATGACCAGGTGGACTAGGGACAGCCAGGAGTCATCAGGCCAGGTAGTCCTGAGGCATGGACCTAGGCCTCAGATCCTCCGGAGAGTGGGAGAGAGAAAATTAGAGGGAGCATACTTAAATTCACACAGGACACCAGATAAAACAGGAGAATTACACCAGATAGAACAGACTGACCCTAGCCTCCCACACATAGATTATTGCATCGTAGATACTGGAGGCTGAGACACAGGGGGGTCGGGAGACACTGTGGCCCCATCTGACGATACCCTCAGACAGGGCCAACTAGGCAGATTATAACCCCACCACCATGCCAAAGCACAGCCCCACACCACTAGAGGGATATCAACAGACCACCAACTTACTACCCTGAGACAAGGCTGAGTATAGCCCACAAAGATCTCCTCCACCGCACAAGCCGGAGGGGGACGCAGAACCGGACAGGAAGATCACGTCTGTGACTCAGCCCCCATGACAATAACTTTTTGGGGAAACGTATTGTTCAGTACAAACTGTTAAGCAACGTAGCAAACGTTCAAGCGAACTGAATGCACTTCTGGACAGATGTCAGCACACCTACCTTTGCATTCCTAAGAGGTGTGTGCCAAAAAGTTGACAAAAATGCACATTGGTTTGACATTTTTCTAGTATTGGGGAGTTGTAAACTACATGTAGTTCAACTAGCAGCTAATTAAACTACATTTTGCAGTACCTTGGTGGTAGTTGAACTAAATTCAAACCTTGGTAGTGTTCCCTTTCAGTCGGTCATTCGTAAATAACATATTATGAGGAGTCAAAGACCAGTCCTATTCACTTGAAGCAAACTGAAATCATGCCCAACGGGCCAATGGATGCAGACTCGGAAGCTCCGCCTTCCTGGCTATAAAACGTGGTCTCAGAGCATTTTGTATTATTCTGTATGTGGACTACATGACCAACAGTATGTGGACACCTGCTCATCGAACATCTTATTCCAAAGTCATGGGCATTAATATGGAGTTGGTCCCCATTTGCTGTTATAACAGCTTCCACCCTTCTGGGAAGGCTTTACACTCGATGTTGGAACATTGCTGCGTAGACTTGCTTCCATTCAGCCACAAGAGCATTAGTGAGGTCGGGCACTGATGGTGGGCGATTAGGTCTGGCTCTCAGTAGGCATTCTAATTCATCCCAAAGGTGTTCGATGGGCTTGAGGTCAGGGCTCGAGGTCAGGGCTCTGTGCAGGCCAGTCAAGTTCTTCCACACCGATTTTGACAAACCATTTCTGTATGGATCTCGCTTTGTGCACGGGGAATTGTCATGCTGAAACAGTAAAGGGCCTTTCCCAAACTGTCCTTCCCCAGAAGTTGGAAGCACAGAATCATCTAGAATAATGGCGCCGGAGGGGATAATGGCACCGTTTTACGGGCTCTTAACCAATTGAGCTATTTTGTGTGTTTTTTCGCATTGTTTAACTTATTTTGTACATAATGTTGCTGCTACCGTCTCTTATGACCGAAAAGAGCTTTGTATATCAGAACAGTGGTTACTCAACTCAAACTGAACAAAGATTTTTTCTTTAATGAGTCCAACATGAATGATATACTGCTTCTCCGAGACCAGGCCCAAATCCCCGTCATTCGCAGGAAGAGAAGACAGAAATACAGGGAGATCGGGGTGGCTTGTGAGAATTCGTCAGGGAGTGGGTAACCCGCTTCTACCATCCGTTCTATTGGCCAACGTGCAATCACTGGAAAATAAACTGGAATCTCCGCTCGAGAATATCCTAACAACGGGACATTAAAAATATATATTTTGTTTCACAGAGTCGTGGTTGAACGACGATAAGGATAATATTCAGCTGGCTGGCTTCTCTGTGTTTTGGCAGGACAGAACAGCTACGTCTGGTAAGACGAGGGGTGGTGGTGTGTGTCTGTTTGTCAATATTAAGGAGTCTCGAGGTATTGCTCGCCTGAGGTAGAGTACCTCATGATAAACTGTAGATCACACTATCTACCAAGAGAGATTTCATCTACATTTTTCGTAGCCGTCTATAGACCACCACAAACCAATGCTGTCACTAAGCCTGCACTCAACGAGTTGTATAAGGCCATAAGCAAACAAGAAAATGCTCATCCAGAAGTGGCGCTCCTAGTGGCCGGGGACTTTAATGCAGGTAAACTTAAATCAGTTTTACCAAATTTTTACCAGCATGTCACATGTGCAACCAGATGAAAAACAATCCTAGACCACCTTAACTCCACACACAGAGATGCATACAAAGCTCTCCCTCGCCCTCCATTTGGCAAATATGACCATAATTCTATCTCCCTGATTCCTGCCTACAAGTAAAAACTAAAGCAGGAAGTACCAGTGACTCGCTCAATACAGAAGTGACACGGATGCTACACTACAGGACTGTTTTGCTAGCACAGAATGGGATATGTTCCGGGATTCATCCAATGGCATTGAGGAGTACACCACCTCAGTCATCAGCTTCATCAATAAGTGCATCGACGACGTCATCCCCACAGTGACCGTACGTACATATCCCAACTAGAAGCCATGGATTACAGGCAACATCCGCATCGAGCTAAAGGCTAGAGCTGCCGCTTTCAGGGAGCGGGAGACTAATCCGGGCATTTATAAGAAATCCAGCTATGCCCTCAGACAAACCATTAAACAAGCAAAGCGTCAATGAAGGATTAAGATTGAATCCTTCTACACTGGCTCTGACGCTCGTCAGATGTGGCAGGGCTTAAAAACTATTACGGACTTTAAAGGGAAACTCAGATGCGAGCTGCCCAGTGACGCGAGCCTACCAGATGAGCTAAATGCCTTTTATACTCGCTTCGAGGCAAGCAACACTGAAGCATGCACGAGAGCACCAGTTGTTCTGGACAAGGTAGCCGATGTGAACAAAACCTTTAAACAGGTCAACATTCACAAAGCCGCTGGGCCGCCCCCAGGTGGTAAGAAAAGGCAACAACACGTCTGCCACGCTGATCCTTAACACTGGGGCCCCTCAGGGGTGTGTAATTTGTCCCCTCCTGTACTCCCTGTTCACCGACAACTGCATGACCAAATACAACCTCGACACCATCATTAAGTTTGCTGACGACACAACAGCGGTAGGCCTGGTCACCGACAACAATGAGACTGCCTATAGGGAGGAGGTCAGAGAACTGGCCGTGTGGTGCCAGGACAGCAACCTCTCCCTCAATGTGAGCAAGACAAAGGAGCTGATCGTGGACTAAGGAAAAAGCGGGCCGAACAGGTCCCCATTAACATCGACAGGGCTTTAGAGGAGGCGGTCGAGAGTTTCAAGTTCCTTGGTGTCCACATCACCAACGCACTATCATGGTCCAAACATACCAAGACAGTTGTGAAGAGGGCACGACAACACCTTTTCCCCTCAGGAGACTGAAAAAATTTGGCATGGGTCCCCAGATCCTCAAAAGGTTCTACAGCTGCACCATCGAGAGCATCTTGACCGGTTGCATCACCGCCTGGTATGGCAACTGCTCGGCATCTGACCGTAAGGCGCTACAGAGGGTAGTGCGTACAGCCTAGTACATCACTGGGGCCAAGCTTCCGGCCATCCAGGACCTATATAATAGGCAATGTCAGAGGAAAGCCCATAAAATTGTCAGAGACTCCAGTCACCCGAGTCAAAGACTGTCCTCTCTGCTTCCGCAAGTCAAGTGGTACCGGAGTGCCAAATCTAGGACCAAAAGGCTCCTCAACAGCTTCTACCCCCAAGCCATAAGACTGCTGAACAATTAATGAAATCGCCACCGGACTATTTGCATTGACCCCCCCCCCCCCCCTCCCTTTTGTACACTGCTGCTACTCGCTGTTTATTATCTATGCTTAGTCACTTCACCCCTACCTACATATACAAATGACCTCAACTAACCTGTACCCCCGCACACTGACTCGGTACCGGTACCCCCTGTATATAACCTCGATATTGTTATTCTTATTGTGTTACATGTGATAAGTAAAATTTGATTTTAACTCGGCGAGACAAAACGAACCAGTGTGCCCCCTTAAAAGACCTTTGGTTGAAAAACCCCAAAAAAGGGTCAATATTAGTGTTTGTCCATTTTGAGACGCCGTAGCCAGTATACCCTTCCTCAAAATAGTCTGCCTTAATCTAAGATAACTCAAAATATCTGTAATTAATGCAATTTTACATCTAACTAAGATGTTTGGTGCAGTATTTCTCAAGTGAAAACATTTGCATAAATTATATGTCTCTCGTTGAATGAGAAAAAACACTTCATTGAAGAACTGTTTCGGCTGGGAATAATGTGGACGCCTTTATGGGAAGGGTTAGCTAACATGCTAAGTAGTTGCAAAGTTGCTAATTAGCTAAAATGCTAATGATGACATTCGAACACGCAATCTTTGAGTTGCTAGACATTCGCGTTATGTAAAGTCCTCTGTTTAGGGGAACTGTGTGGTTCTGGTACCAGTTCCGAACAACATTTCCACTTCTAAATCAATCTGTGGACACCATAGATGGAAATAGCTTGCAATGAGCGGTAACCCTGACTCTCACGGACACAGGAGTATTTATCTTATGCCTGTGTGAAGCAGGATGTGAACTCTGACACCACTTGAAGCTGGGATGTCCCTCCTGCCATTTAATTCGCTCTTCCAACTGTCCATCAACTCCAGCCACTAACAATGCATATGCCTGGAGTCCATATAACGTAATGCAGCAGGGGAGAGTGGTTTTGTTGCTGTAGCACATTCAGAGATCAATTTATAGTCTGCAGTTCGCTGTGCGTCCTCCTCCTTTTCGTGGCATCTTTGTCATTTGTCCCCGATGTTCTAGCGCCTGTCTTGAGAGAGGAGATTTCCTCTCGCCTTTAAAAGCAGGCTATTCGGGTGGTCTCAGTGTCAGAAGTACAGAGCGGTTGGTACAGCCGGTACTTCTTATTTCCCAAGAGCAATGGAACGTTGCGTCCCATCCTGGACAAGCACCTCAAGGTTGCAAGTTTTAAAGGCTCACACTTTGCCGGCTATTGCATTCGGTACGTCCCAGCGATTGGTTCACATATATCTGAAGGATGCGTATTTTCATGTGCTATACATCCTCCCCTTCTCCCTATCGGCATGGGTGGCTTTGGCACCGATGCGGTGCCAGAGGATCAGAGTATTGTCCTATCTGGATGATTGGCTGGTTGTAGTGGAGTTGAGGGAACGCTGCCGTATAGATTTCCCTTATTCAGTCAATGGGAATAGTGAATGGCAACAAAAGTTGTTTGTCTACAACTCGGCGAATTCAGTTTCTGGGTCTCGTTCTGGACTCAGTACTGAATCATGCATTTTGTCCCAACAGAGGAGGGTCACATAGCGGCTCTGTCTGGCACGGTTTTAGCTGGGGCACTCTGTGCCTTTTTTTTGCTTGTGCCTGAGGTTATTGGTCTGTGCCTGAGGTTATTGGTCTGTGCCTGAGGTTATTGGTCTGTGCCTGAGGTTATTGGTCTGTGCCTGAGGTTATTGGTCTGTGCCTGAGGTTATTGCTCTGTGCCTGAGGTTATTGGTCTGTGCCTGAGGTTATTGGTCTGTGCCTGAGGTTATTGGTCTGTGCCTGAGGTTATTGGTCTGTGCCTGAGGTTATTGGTCTGTGCCTGAGGTTATTTGGTCTGTGCCTGAGGTTATTTGGTCTGTGCCTGAGGTTATTTGGTCTGTGCCTGAGGTTATTGCTCTGTGCCTGAGGTTATTTGCTCTGTGCCTGAGGTTATTGCTCTGTGCCTGAGGTTATTGCTCTGTGCCTGAGGTTATTGCTCTGTGCCTGAGGTTATTGCTCTGTGCCTGAGGTTATTGCTCTGTGCCTGAGGTTATTGCTCTGTGCCTGAGGTTATTGCTCTGTGCCTGAGGTTATTGCTCTGTGCCTGAGGTTATTGGTCTGTGCCTGAGGTTATTGGTCTGTGCCTGAGGTTATTTGGTCTGTGCCTGAGGTTATTTGGTCTGTGCCTGAGGTTATTTGGTCTGTGCCTGAGGTTATTTGGTCTGTGCCTGAGGTTATTTGGTCTGTGCCTGAGGTTATTTGGTCTGTGCCTGAGGTTATTGCTCTGTGCCTGAGGTTATTGCTCTGTGCCTGAGGTTATTGCTCTGTGCCTGAGGTTATTGCTCTGTGCCTGAGGTTATTGCTCTGTGCCTGAGGTTATTGCTCTGTGCCTGAGGTTATTGCTCTGTGCCTGAGGTTATTGGTCTGTGCCTGAGGTTATTTGGTCTGTGCCTGAGGTTATTTGGTCTGTGCCTGAGGTTATTTGGTCTGTGCCTGAGGTTATTGCTCTGTGCCTGAGGTTATTGCTCTGTGCCTGAGGTTATTGCTCTGTGCCTGAGGTTATTGCTCTGTGCCTGAGGTTATTGGGTCTGATAGACAACAGGACGGTGGTAGCGTACATCAACAGGCAGGGAGGGACACGGCCTCTCTCTCTGCTAAACCTGACACGTTATTTGCTTGTATGGAAAAGTGTGCGTTCCCTGTCGCTCAGGGTGACGTATTTACCCAGATCTCTCAACATGGGTGCGGGTCTACTTTCCAGGAGGGGGGGGGGGGGGGTCCGGTGTAGATATTACGCATTGTGAATTATCGTGCGGTCTTCTCAGTAAGGAATCTTGGCGCTCCGTTGGGGACGGATGCGTCAGCATATCAGTGGCCTCAGACCCTGCTCTATGCATTCCTCCGGTGGACGTTATCCCATGTGCACGGGAGGCTTTGGCACCAATGTCCGCAGATATGGGATCTGTGAGTTTGACCCCTGAAAGGTTGAATTTGAAGGCTAGGGGTTTACCCTCGAACGTGATTACGCCTATACAGTCGATGCGTGCGCCCTCTACCAGAGGGTTGTATACATGTACAGTAAGTGGCGTTTGAGGGAGTTCCTCCTTTTCAGAACTCTTTTGTGGACATTTTGATGTTCTTGCAATAGTTTTTCAAGCAGGGCCCTTCTTTATATGGCAGCCATTTTGCTGTGTCATGTAGGTTTGGACGGCTCTACCCCAGGGTCTCAATCCTCTTGTGGTGCGGTTCATGAAATGGGTGCATCGGCTCGGACCAGGGTCTAAACCTATGGCACTGACCTGGGACCTGGCGTTGGTCCTGGACGCTCTGTGTGAGTTTCCAAGGTTAAGCCTATGTCTTACAGCTTTTATGGCTTTCCAGCTGTTCCCTTTCTCACGTCTTCTGTTTCCTTCCAGTGAACAACGGAGGTTGCATAGCCTGTGTCCGGTGCAGACTTTACGCACATATGTGGATAGGAACAAGGATCTCCCCGTTGTGACCAGCTGTCTGTTTCGCTAATCCAGCTCGGAGGGCACTTTCTAACTTTTCTTGTTGGATTGTGGAGGCTCCCGAGTGGCGCAGCGGTCTAAGGCACTGCATCTCAGTGCAAGAGCAGGTTGTGTATTTATCCGGATTACCACAGTTTCCCTGTGAGTTTGAGCCTATGGCTGCTATGATGAGGCGTGCTAATGCGCATTATCAAGTCACAGTAGGTGCCCTGTGGTTTTGGACTTGTGGTTCCTTGTACGAGTTATGACTTTTCACGCTCGCAAGGTAAGTATTGTTCTTGGAACCGTGTGGTCTATGGACTTGGGTCACCATGGTCTATGTCAGGCAGCGTTTTGTCCGGGTTACCACAGTTTCCTGTGTGTTTGAGAATTGGACTGCCTTGATGGGCGGCAGCACAGAGTGCATATTATCAGGGTTACCACAGTTTCCTGCCTTAGGTGTATGTCCCCATAATATGTTTTACAGAATGACCGACTACTGTTCCCTATTTTGGCCCTGTGCCGTAAGGGGGTTTGAGCTCGCTGAAGAGTGGTACTGAAATGAGGAAATGGATGCAAGCCCTGGTATTATAGCCAGGAAGGCAGGGCTTCTGAGGGCGGGCTCGGCATCCATTGGCCCGTTGGGTGTGATTTCAGTTTGCTTTAGGTGAATAGGATTGGTCGTTGACTCGCCCATACTGCTCTACCAAGCAAAAAGGCAGTAACTGCTCATTTGATCGAAAAATGAGTTAATGTCATTTTTGCTACATTAAATACATGCTTAATCATGTCGACAAGTATCCTGCCTCTATTGTATTGCGTTTTGGAGAAAATGGGGTTCATGTTAAAAGTAACAACATAAAGTTTTTCTCAGTTCCACGCCAAGAGCAGTTACTGCCTTTTTGCTTGGTAGGGCAGCATAGTAAGTTAAACCTCGTTCCCTCCTTCAGAGAACAGTAGTTATATTCATAACTACGTTTTAATTAATTAAAAAAAAAAAATGTACCATGTAGCGGTGTAGCTAACTACATGAACTACACACTACTGTTTTAGCATGTAGCGGTGTAGCTAACTACTGAAACTACACACTACTGTTTTACCATGTAGTGGTAAATTTCAGATTTACATATAATAATTTTTCACTCAACAAAAATATAAACGTAACATGTAAAGTTTTGATCCCATGTTTCATGAGCTGAAATAAAAGATCCCAAGAATGTTCCATACACGCAAAAAGATTATTTCTCCCCCCAAAAATTGCACACATTTGTTTAGTGAGCATTTCTCCTTTGCCTAGATAATCTATCCACCTGACAGGTGTGGCATATCAAGAAGCTGATTAAACAGCATGATCACTACAGAGTTACACCTTGTGCTGGGGAGAATAAAATGCAACTCTAAAATGTGCAGTTTTGTCACACAACACAATGCCACAGAGTTCTCAAGCTTTGAGGGAGTGTGCAATTGGCATGTTGACTGCAGGAATGTCCACCAGAGCTGTTGCCAGATAATTTAATGTTCATTTATCTACCATAAGCTGCCTTCAATGTCATTTTAGAGAACTTGGTAGTATGTCCAAGTGGCCTCACAACCGCAGACCACGTGTAACCACGCCAGCCAAGGACCTCCACATCCGGCTTCTTCACCTGCGGGATTGTCTGAGACCAGCCACCTGGACAGCTGATGAAACACAAGCAAATAATTTTTGCACAAATCTCAGGGAAGCTCGTCTGCATGCTCATCGTCCTAACCAGGGTCTTGACCTGACTCCAGTTCGGCGTCGTAGCTGACTTCAGTGGGAAAATGCTCACCTTCGATGACCACTGGCATGCTGGATAAGTGAGCTCTTCACAGATGAATCCCGATTTCAACTATTAATGGGCAGAAGGCAGACAGTGTGTATGCCATCGTGTGAACGAGCGGTTTGCTGATGTCAACGTTGTGAACAGAGTGCCCCATGGTGGAGGTGGGGTTATGGTATGGGCAGGCATAAGCTACAGACAACAAACACAATTTCATTTTATCGATGGAAATTTGAATGCACAGAGATACTGTGATGAGATCCTGAGGTCCATTGTCGTGCCGTTCATCCGCCACCATCACCTCATGTTTCAACATGATAACGCACGGCCCCATGTTGCAAGGATCTGTACACAATTCCTGGAAGCTGAAAATGTCTCAGTTCTTCCATGGCCTGCATTCTCACCAGACATGTCACCCATTGAGCATGTTTGGGATGCTGTGGATCGACGTGTACGACAGCGTGTTCCAGTTCCATTGAAGAGGAGGAAGACAACATTCCACAGGCCACAATCAACAGCCTCTATGCGAAGGAGATGTCGTACTGCATGAGGCAAATGCTGGTCACACCAGATACTGACTGGTCATCTAATCCACGCCCCTAACTATTTAAAAAGTATATGTGACCAACAGATGCACATCTGTATTCCCACTCATGTGAAATCCATAGATGATTATTATTCTTATACCTTTATTTAACCAGGCAAGTCAGTTAAGAACAAATTCTTATTTACAATGACACCGGCCAAACCCTAACGACCCTGGGCCAATTGTGTGCCGCCCTATGGGACTCCCAATCACAGCCAGTTGTGATACAGCCTGGATTCAAACCAGGGTGTCTGTAGTGACGCCTCCAGCACTGAGATGCAGTGCCTTAGATCCCTGCGCCACTCGGGAGCTTAATGATGAATGAATTTATTTCAATTGACTGATTTCCTTATATGAAATGTAAATAACATCTTTGAAATTGTTCCATGTTGCGTTTATTTTTTGTTCACTGTAGTTTGGATGTAGTGAACTACGTTTTCAAAGTAACTTTAGCTAAGTAAACTATATGTTTCTTAAAGGTAGCTTTAGTGTAGCTTAACTTCTTCCAGTGAGAAGTATTTGGTAGCTTGGTAAATTATATTTTCAGAGTGGCTTCCCCAACTCTGCATTTTGCTGAAGCGACTTGTTATGTCTGTGCCTCTCCCTCTCTCCCACCTCTCCTTCTCCCTCCTTCTCCCTCTCCTTCTCCCTCTTCTCCCTCCTTCTCCCTCTCCCTCTCCTTCTCCCCCTCTCCCGCTCTCCTTTCTTTCTCTCTCTCTCTACCTCCCCTTCTCCCTCTCCTTCTCCCTCTCTCCCACCTCTCCTTCCCCCTCTCCCGCTCTCCTTTCTTTCTCTCTCTACCTCCCCTTTTCCCTCTCCCTCTCCTTCTCCCTCTTCTTCTCCCCCTCCTTTTCCCTATCCTCTCCCTCCAGGTATCACAGAGACTATAGCCCAGCTTGGCTCTGGTTGGCTAGCGGATAAGAACCTGTTCCATAAGTACCACTACCACAAGGCCTACCTGATCCTGTGTGGAGTGGTCAACCTGTTTGCCCCGCTGGCTAACACCTACATCCTGCTCATGGTCTATGCTGTTTTCTTTGCCATCTTCTGCGGTGGTTACATGGCACTGCTACTGCCTGTCCTGGTAAGAATCACACACCACACAAAGCACAAGCCTGAACATATACCAGTGTTTTGTCTATTAAGCCATGTTCTGCGGTGGTTACATGGCACAGCTACTGCGGGTCCTAGGTTGGGATCGAGTCGAAGAATTTCAGTCAGTCAATTCAGGAAGTTAACTGAAATTCCAATTCAATAATTGGAAAAAAAAGGGCATCAATTTTCTATTTCTAGCTGAGTAATTCGATGATTTATTTTAAGAAAAGAAAACTTACAGACTACGTGTGAGTTTACATATCAGCAGCCGAGAGACAAGGCCATACTTAATAATCTAGTGATACTGGCAAAGCGTGCAAATTCTTATTTTCTTTCCAGGTAACTTAGATACCACTCACCAATCAATGATGATAAATAAAATAACCATTTAGGGGAGATAAGAGAGAGATTTCTTGAGAGGAATTGCTAGTAACATTTGTTACGTGTTAATAAAGTTTTCTGATTCGGATTAGAATGCAGCACTAGTGATATCTATTGAGAGAGATAACAGTCTTTTTAAAATAGCTGACCAACCATTCGGAACAGGGTCTTTGAAGGATCTGATCACTTTTTTGCTGATCTATGCCGTTTCACACAATCCAGCCATTGAGCGGAGTTTGTGTGTGTGTGTGTGTGTGTGTGTGTGTGTGTGTGTCTTTGTGGCCTTGGACATGCGGAGTGATATGAGATGGAGAATGTGTGTGTGGACTGATACCAGTCTAGGACATCTGCAGATGGGGTCTGTTATCTCACCTCACTCCCAGTCGAACACACTCAGACAAAGCAAAAAAAGCAAGTGTATGAAACACACAAGTCAGCCAACAGCCATCATGTTCTTGTACGTCTTAACACGTCCTTCAAACTTCCTTCAAACCAGTTCAGAATAGAAGTCATGACACTTTCATGCCTCTTGTCTTCGATGCCGCTAGTCTTTAATCCCTCTAGTCTTTAATCCCTCTAGTCTTTAATCCCTCTAGTCTTTAATCCCTCTAGTCTTTAATCCCGCTAGTCTTTAATGCCTCTAGTCTTTAATCCCTCTAGTCTTTAATCCCTCTAGTCTTTAATCCCGCTAGTCTTTAATCCCTCTAGTCTTTAATCCCTCTAGTCTTTAATGCCTCTAGTCTTTAATCCCTCTAGTCTTTAATCCCTCTAGTCTTTAATCCCGCTAGTCTTTAATCCCTCTAGTCTTTAATCCCTCTAGTCTTTAATCCCGCTAGTCTTTAATCCCTCTAGTCTTTAATCCCTCTAGTCTTTAATCCCTCTAGTCTTTAATCCCTCTAGTCTTTAATCCCTCTAGTCTTTAATCCCTCTAGTCTTTAATCCCTCTAGTCTTTAATCCCGCTAGTCTTTAATCCCTCTAGTCTTTAATCCCGCTAGTCTTTAATCCCTCTAGTCTTTAATCCCTCTAGTCTTTAATGCCTCTAGTCATATTGTGTGATTTAACAGATTATTGTAGGTAATATATGATTATTGTAGGTAATATATGATGGGAAATAGAGACTAGAGGACTGTAAGTTGTTTTCGATAAAAGCGTCCGAGGTGTGTGTGTGAACTAAGTGGTGTAGTGGAAGGAGGTTAGCTACCATGGGTACTCACCTCAAGCAGTGGCATGGTCCCTTGTGGTTCAGTTGGTAGAGCATGGGTTTGATGGGGGACTAATCTCAAAATGTATGCATTCACTACTGTAGGTCGCACTGGATAAGAGTGTCTGCTAAATGACTAAAATATAAATGCATGGACCCACTCTTCTTATCGCTGTGACAGTACACCACATACCAGGGTTTTTCCAACCCTGTTCCTGGAGAGCTACCCTGCTGTAGGTTTTTACTCCAACCCTATTCCTGGAGAGCTACCCTGCTGTAGGTTTTTACTCCAACCTTGTTCCTGGAGAGCTACCCTGCTGTAGGGTTTTACTCCAACCCCAGTTGTAACTAACCTGATTCAGTTTATCAACCAGCTAATTATTTAAATCAGGTGCGCTAGATTGTGGTTGGAGCAAAAATCTACAGGACGGTAGCTCTCCAGGAACAGGGTTGGAGTAAAAACCTACAGCAGGGTATATTAGTTATTTATTTTTATTTCCCCTTTATTTAACCAGGTAGGCCAGTTGAGAACAAGTTCTCACTTACAACTTCGACCTGGCCAAGATAAAGCAAAGCAGTGTGACAAAAACACAGAGTTACACATAAACAAATGTACAGTCAATAACACAATAGAAAAATCGATGTACAGTGTGTGCAAATGCAGAAGAGTAGGGATGTAAGGCAATAAATAGGCCATAGAGGCAGAATAATTACAATTTAGCAATAACACTGGAGTGATAATGTGCAGATGATGATGTGCAAGTAGAGATACTGGGGTGCAAAAGAGCAAGAGGATAAATAACAATATGGATGAGGTAGTTGGGTGTGCTGTTTACAGATTGGCTGTGTACAGGTACAGTGATTGGTAAGTTGCTCTGACAGCTGATGCTTAAAGTTAGAGAGGAAGATATGACTCCAGCTTCAGTGATTTTTGCAATTCGTTCCAGTCATTGGCAGCAGAGAACTGGAAGGAAAGGCGGCCAAAGGGGGCGACCAGTGAAATATACCTGCTGGAGCGCATGCTACGGGTGGGTGCTGCTATGGTGACCAATAAGCTGAGATAAGACGGGGCTTTACCTAGCATAGACTTAAGATGACCTGGAGCCAGTGGGTTTGGCAACGAATTTGTAGTGAGGGCCAGCCAACGAGAGCATACAGGTCGCAGTAGTGGGTAGTATATAGGGCTTTGGTGACAAAACGGATGGCACTGTGATAGACTACATCCAGTTTGCTGAGTAGAGTGTTGAAGGCTATTTTGTAATTGACATCGCCAAGTCAAGGATCGGTAGGATGGTCAGTTTTACGAGGGTATGTTTGGCAGCATGAGTGAAGGATGCTTTGTTGCGAAATAGGAAGCCGATATTAGATTTCATTTTGGATTGGAGATGCTTTATGTGAGTCTGGAAGGAGAGTTTACAGTCTGACCAGACACCCAGGTATTTGTAGTTGTCCACATATTCTAGGTCAGAACCGTCCAGAGTAGTGATGCTGGACGGGCGGGCAGGTGTGGGCAGCGATCGGTTGAAGAGCATGCACTTAGTTTTACTGGCATTTAAAAGCAGTTGGAGGCCACGGAAGGAGAGTTGTATGACATTGAAGCTCGTTTGGAGGTTTGTTAGCACAGTGTCCAAAGAAGGGCCAGATGTATGCAGAATGGTGTCGTCTGCGTAGAGGTGGATCAGAGAATCACCAGCCGCAAGAGTGACATCATTTATAAATACAGAGAAAAGAGTCGGCCCGAGAATTGAACCCTGTGGCACCCCCATAGAGACTCCCAGAGGTCCGGACAACAGGCCCTCCGATTTTACACACTGAACTCTATCTGAGAAGTAGTTGGTGAACCAGGCGAGGCAGTCATTTGAGAAGCCAAGGCTATTGAGTCTGCCGATAAGAATGCGATGATTGACAGAGTCGAAAGCCTTGGCCAGGTCGATGAAGACGGCTGCACAGTACTGTCTTTTATCGATGGCAGTTATGATATCATTTAGGACCTTGAGCGTGGCTGAGGTGCACCCATGACCAGCTCGGAAACCAGATTGCATAGTGGAGAAGGTACGGTGGGATTCGAAATGGTCGGTGATCTGTTTGTTAACTTGGCTTTCGAAGACCTTAGAGATGCAGGGTAGGATAGATATAGGTCTGTAGCAATTTGGGTCTAGAGTCTCTCACCCTTTGAAGAGGGGGGTGACCACAGCAGCTTTCCATTCTTTGGGGATCTCAGACGATACGAAAGAGAGGTTGAATAGGCTAGTAATAGGGGTTGCAACAATTTCGGCAGATAATTTTAGAAAGAGAGGGTCCAGATTGTCTAGCCCAGCTGATTTGTAGGGATCCAGATTTTGCAGCTCTTTCAGAACAGCAGCTGTCTGGATTTGGGTGAAGGAGAAGTGGAGGGGCTTGGGTAAGTTGCTGCGGGGGGTGCTGAGATGTTGGCCCGGGGTAGGGGTAGCCAGGTGGAAAGCATGGCCAGCCAATAAAAAATGCTTATTGAAATGATCGATTATCGTAGATTTATTGGTGGTGACAGTGTTTCCTAGCCTCAGTGCAGTGGGCAGCTGAGAAGAGGTGGTCTTTTTCTCCATGGACTTTACAGTGTCCCAAAACTTTTTGGAATTAGTGCTGCAGGAAGCAAATTTCTGTTTTAAAAAGCTAACCTTAGCTTTCCTAACTGACTGCGTGTATTGGTTCCTGACTTCCCTGAAAAGGTGCATATCGCGGGGGCTATTTGATGCTAATGCAGTACGCCACAGCCTAAATTCAGGCTGTAACACAACAAAATGTGGAAAGTAAAAAGTAAAGAAATGGTAAAAAAAAAAGATAGGTTCGATCCATAATGCAAATTTGTTTTGATGTACATGTTCTGTGTTGTGTTCCTACATAGTTAGTTTAGTAACACAGACTATTTAGTCAGACCAATGTTTCTGGGTTCATTTTCTCCTCAGGTGGACCTGGTAGGACAAGAAAAACTCAACAACTCCATGGGATTCTCTATGTTCTTCGTAGGCCTCGGCTGTCTGACAGGACCTCCTCTCGCAGGTGAGGGAATCTTACACACACACACACACACACACACACACACACACACACACACACACACACACACACACACACACACACACACACACACACACACAAACATTCTTGTATAACTCAATCATCTGTGTGTGTGTGTGTGTGTGTGCGTGTGTGCGTGTGTGCGTGTGTGCGTGTGTGCGTGTGTGCGTGTGTGCGTGTGTGCGTGTGTGTGTGTGTGTGTGTGTGTGTGTGTTCTTGTTTCGAAGACAGAAACAGCCAGGTGAGAAATAACCTATAGTTCAGCTGTTTGGAGGTTGATTGGAGAAGAAATGCATGCTCACGTTTCATCAATCAAATGTATTTATAAAGCCTTTCTTACATCAGCTGATGTCACAAAGTGCTGTACAGAAACCCAGCCTAAAACCCCTGTCACGTCCTGACCAGCAGAGGGAGCAATTGTATTAGTTTTGGTCAGGATGTGGCAGGGTTTTTGTGTGTGTTAAGTGTTGTGTTGGTGATTGGACTCCCAATTGAAGGCAGGTGTGTTGAGTTGCCTTTGATTGGGAGTCCTATATAGTAGTGTGTGTTTTTCTTTGGGGTTGTGGGTAGTTGTTTTTGCACTGCGTTTGTTAGCCTGCAAAACTGTTCTTGTCGTGAGTCTCATTTATTGTTTTTTCACTGTGTATGCTTTGCGTGTTATTTCATTAAAAAAAGATGAGTATCCACATTCCCGCTGCGCCTTGGTCTTCTCTCCAGTACGACAACTGTGACAACCCCAAACAGCAAGCAATGCAGATGTAGAAGCGTCCAACCTTCTAGGCCAGCATAGCCTTAGAAAAACAATGTTGTGTTCATTCATAATTTGGTTCCAGTCCAGACTGTTTCAACTTAAAAAAATAAATAATTGGCTTTCAATCAACAGAACAGGTTTGTGCTTTGAGTGTTATATAAGGTAATGTTTATGTCCAAAAGTCTGTGTCTCTGGGTAGGAGTGCTGGTCTAGGATCAGGTCCCCCCTTATCCATGTAATCTTATTCATTATGATCCAAAAATAACTAAACTGATCCTAGATCAGAACTCCTACTCTGATATGTTGATGAATGGCCCAGGTTACTGTAGGTGATTATGGGTTTCTCAATGCCAACACCAGCCGAGGTATTCTCAGAGGGCTTCCCTCTTTTCTCTCCCATTGATAAACTAGTATTTCATTATCATAAACTATACTGAACAAAAATATAAACGCAACATGTAAAGTGTTGGTCCCATGTTTCATGAGCTGAAATAAAAGATCCCAGACATTTTCCATATGCACAAGAAGCATATTTCTCTGAAATGTTGTGCATACATTTGTTTAGATCCCTGTTATTGAGCATTTCTCCTTTGTCAAGACAATCCAGGTGTGGCATATCAACAAGCTGATTAAACAGCATGATCTTTACGTAGGTGCACCTTCTGCTGGGGACAATAAAAGGCCGCTCTAAAATGTGCAGTTTTGTCACACAACACAATGCCACAGATGTCTCAAGTTTTAGGGAGCATGCAATTGGCATGCTGACTGCAGGAAAGCCTACCAAAGTTGTTGCTAGAGAATTTAATGTTAATTTCTCTACCATATGCCTCCTCCAATGTTGTAGCCACTCCAGCCCAGGACCTCTACATCCTGCTTCTTCACCTGCAGGGATCATCTGAGACCAGCCACTCGGACAGCTGATGAAACTGTGGGTTTGCACAACTGAATAATTTCTCCACAAACTGTCAGAAACCGAGGGAAGATCATCTTTGTGCTCCTCGTTCTCATCAGGGTCTTGACCTGACTGCAGTTTGGCATCGTAACCAACTTCAGTGGGCAAATGCTCACCGTCGATGGCCACTGGCACGCTGGAGAAGTGTGCTCTTCATGGATGAATCTGGGTTTCAACTGTACCGAGCAGATGGCAGACAGCATGTATGGTGTCGTGTAGGCGAACGGTTTGCTAATGTTAACGTTGTGAACAGAGTGCCCCATGGTGGCGGTGGGGTTATGATATGGGCAGGCATAAGCTACGGACAACAAATACAATTGCCTTTATCAACGGCAATTTGAATGCACAGAGATACTGTGATGAGATCCTGAGGCCCATTGTCGTGCCGTTCATCCGCCACCATCACCTCATGTTTCAGCATGGTAATGCACGGCCCGATGTTGCAAGGATCTGTACACAATTCCTGGAAGCTGAAAATGTCTTAGTTCTTACATGGCCTGCATACTCACCAGACATGTAACCCATTGAGCATGTTTGGGATGCTCTGGATCGACGTGTACGACAGCGTGTTCCAGTTCCAGCCAATATCCAGTAACTTCACACAGCCATTGAAGAGGGGTGGGACAACATTCCACAGGCCACAATCAACAGCCTGATCCACTCTATGCGAAGGAGATGTGTCGTGCTGCATGAGGCAAATGGTGGTCACACCAGATAGACTGATTTTCTGATCCACGCCCCAACTTTATTTTTAAAGTGTCTATGATACATGTCTGTATTCCCAGTGATGTGAAATCCATAGATTAAGGCCTAATTTATTTATTTCAATTGACTGATTTCATTATATGAACTGTAACTCAGTAAAATCTTTGAAATTGTTGCATGTTATGTTTATATTTTTTTTCAGTGTAGTATAAACTAGCATAAACAAATCTACATATGATCTAATCCAAATACAGACCTAGCTATGTAAAAAACATGTTTTTTGCAATGCATCTACTATAATAGATATGTCACATCTTATAAATACCTTCACATCTTGTAAACACCACATCTGGTAAACACCTTCACATCTTGTAAAAAACATCTTGTAAACACCTCCACATCTTGTAAAAACCTTCACATCTTGTAAAAACCTTCACATCTTGTAAACACCTCCACATCTTGGAAACACCTCCACATCTTGTAAACACCTTCACATCTTGTAAACACCTTCCCATCTTGGGAACTGTGGTCTATGAACAGATGTAAGCCTATTTCCAGGAGAAAAAAAGCTGCATTCCCCTTACGTCAAAACTTCAACCACCTTGAACTCAATGACCTACTGTAGAGAGGGGGATTAGAGTGGGGTAGGAGAGTCTTGAGAGCTGAGAGGGGATCTACATTGACAAACTGGTATTTTATCACCTAGTATAAATAAGTATAAACCAGTCCAAATGTAACTCTGCAGAGACCTAGCTATATCCAGGTGTCTACTAGATATAAATGGCAAACTGAAACATCTTGTAAATACTTTCCCATCTTGAAACGGTGGTCTACGAACACTGATGTAAGCCTATTTCCAGGAAAAATAACGCTACATTCCTCTTACGGGTGACTTTTGACTTCAAAACCTGTAGAAGAGGTACCCTTGAATTTATTGACACAGAGAGGGGGGTTGGTTTTGGGGAGGGGTGGGAGGGTCTCCCAATTGGTCAGGCCATCCTGAGAGGGGATCTACAGTCCAGGGTCAAAACGTGACTATTGGTGACCCCTTACAGGGTTTGGGGTCAGGAAATACCGTGCTGCTATGTTAACCGTCCATGCTGCTAGTCCTGCAGGATGAACTTAACTCACCGCAGTCCACCATGACACCGACACACAACCCCCACCCCCCCACCTACAACCAGCTAGCTATACAGGCTGTGTGTTAGCATTCCACCCTGACTCCCACCTGCACAACCTGCTAGCTATAGAGGCTGTGTGTTAGCATTCCACCCAGACCCCCCCTCCCCCCCCACCCACCCACAACCAGCTAGCTATACAGGCTGTGTGTTAGCATTCCACCCAGACCCCCCCCCCACCCACCCACCCACCCACAACCAGCTAGCTATACAGGCTGTGTGTTAGCATTCCACCCAGACCCCCCCCACAACTAGCTAGCTATACAGGCTGTGTGTTAGCATTCCACCCAGACCCCCTCCCCACAACCAGCTAGCTATACAGGCTGTGTGTTAGCATTCTACCCAGACCCCCCCCCCCCCCCCCCCCCCCCACAACTAGCTAGCTATACAGGCTGTGTGTTAGCATTCCACCCAGACACCCCCCACCCCCCCACCCACAACCAGCTAGCTATACAGGCTGTGTGTTAGCATTCCACCCAGACCCCCCCCCCAACCAGCTAGCTATACAGGCTGTGTGTTAGCATTCCACCCAGACCCCCCCCCCACCCACAACCAGCTAGCTATACAGGCTGTGTGTTAGCATTCCGCCCAGACCCCCCCACAACTAGCTAGCTATACAGGCTGTGTGTTAGCATTTCACCCAGACCTCCCCACCCCACCCACCCACAACTAGCTAGCTATACAGGCTGTGTGTTAGCATTCCACCCAGACACCCCCCACCCCCCCACCCACAACCAGCTAGCTATACAGACTGTGTGTTAGCATTCCACCCAGACCCCCCCCACAACTAGCTAGCTATACAGGCTGTGTGTTAGCATACCACCCAGAGAGTAGCCTTGTGCAGATTGTTTTTCAGTTCTAGACCAGAAGATTCTCGAAGTTGTATGATGTTCTGTCTGTAAGTATGTACGCCAGATGTTATTGTTAGTTATGTTTACCCCCCCACGTTTTGAGTACAGTTAACTCTGACATTGTGAGTGAGAAGTCTGTTGACGTTACTAATGGTCTCCATTTGCTGTGGTGTCATTTGTCACTATAACGTGTAGTGTCCAGGGGGATGTCAGTTTCTCTCTGTTCGATATTGCTAACGTTATTAACGGTCTCTGTGTGTGTCTTCATAAAAATAGAATCTAAAATTTCAAGTAATTCTATATCTACAGTGTGTATCCATTGCTTCTCTCATTGAGTCAACAAGTGACGTTATTTGCCTGAATGGCGTTATTAACGGTCATCTCCCTTTGTGGCGGTGTCTTCTGTCATAATGTGTGGTGTCGGAGATGTCAGTTTCTTTCCGTTTGAATGACGTTATTTGCCTGAATGACGTTATTAACGGTCATCTCCCTTTGTGGCGGTGTCTTCTGTCATTTGTGGTGTCATGGGAAGGATGTCCGTTTCTCTCTTTTTAGCATTGAATGACGTCTCCCCTTTTTCGCTTCCTTTGTCTTCCATCCTCTAGGTTTCCTGTATGACTACACCCAGACCTATGACTGCTCCTTCTACCTGGCGGGGGGGTGTTACCTGCTGTCCTCTGTGTCTCTCTTCCTGGAGCCAGTGGCGAGGAGGTGGCAGAGCAGGAGGAAGAGACGCGAGGCCCGGAACGCAGACACCAGCTGGAAAACCAACGGCTGCTTCTGCCCCGAACCAGAGCTTCCTGTCCTGAAGAACAACAACGGCGTTGTCTAGATGGTGGTTTCATCACAGCTTTCACATTTGGTTCCTTGGAAGTTCTGAGAATATTGTATGCAAAATAACCATAGGGCAATCACCATGCCTTAACAATCACTACGGTCCTTAGAACGTTTTGATCTAGCTGGGACATTATCGCACTCCCTAAGTCTACTTCATCAAGCCTGGAATCAAGGCTATCTAGATGGAGGGAGGGCAGGGTTGGCTTCCTGCTCTTAATAAATGCTAGACGCTTGACGATTATCCAAAGTGACTTACAGTACAGTGAGTACAGACAATATTAGTATTTGGGATCCCAGCGGGAATTGAACCCGCGACCTTGCTAGAGCCATTGCTCTTATTAACTGAGCCACACAGAATTGTGTAGAGGGAAGAAGGGCAGAGTTGGCTGCTTCCACCCTTTCTCTCACTCTCCTTAATAAAACAAGCATGGATCTCCATGTGCCGACTTTGCCAGTTGGACCTCCATGTGCCGACTGTGCCAGTTGGACCTAAGTTACCCAGCTTTTGGATGGGCTGAAATGACCGTGCTCCTTTGGAGAAAGCCAAGGAATACCCAACTGACTGACTGGCAGGATGGCTGGCTAGCTGACTGACGGACTGGATGACTGGCTAGCTGACTGACGGACTGGATGACTGGCTAGCTGACTGATGGACTGGATGACTGGCTAGCTGACTGACGGACTGGATGACTGGCTAGCTGACTCATGGACTGGATGACTGGCTAGCTGACTGACGGACTGGATGACTGGCTAGCTGACTGACTGGCTGGATGACTGGCTAGCTGACTGACTGGCTGGATGACTGGCTAGCTGACTGACGGACTGGATGACTGGCTAGCTGACTGACAGACTGGATGACTGGCTAGCTGACTGACTGGCTGGATGACTGGCTAGCTGACTGACGGACTGGATGACTGGCTAGCTGACTCACGGACTGGATGACTGGCTAGCTGGCTGACTGGCTGGATGACTGGCTAGCTGACTGACTGGCTGGATGACTGGCTAGCTGACTGACGAACTGGATGACTGGCTAGCTGACTGACTGGCTGGATGACTGGCTAGCTGACTGACGAACTGGATGACTAGCTAGCTGACTGACTGGCTGGATGACTGGCTAGCTGACTGACGGACTGGGGAGATGATGACCACAGCTATATGAATAGTCTAATAATGGTTGTGGATATAATGAAGCCGTTTCATTCAGTCCATAAAGAGAGACAGCAAACAGATAATCCTGTTTTGTAACTTTGAATATAAACCAAATTTACACTTATTCTGTTAGGACATATATATTATCCCTCGTGTTCTCATGGAATCGCCTGACGCCTGCGACACCAATCTCATTGTAGTGTTGAGTAATGTGGCTGGAACACTTTTCTTTCGGTATGAGGAGGAATTGAACAAGGCAACAACCTGACACAAAACAGTCACTGTAGTCTCTACAATCACATCCATATTAATCAAAAACCGTACACCCCTGTGTGTCATACAGTACAACATACAGTACACCATGAATATGAAGTACACCATGAATATGAAGTACACCATGAAAGTCTTGGGATGGGTCCCAATTGGTACCATATTCCCTATATAGTTTACTACTTTTGAGCAGGGCTCCCATACAGCTTCCATAGGGCTCCCATACAGCTTCCATAGGGCTCCCATACAGCTTCAATAGGGCTCCCATACAGCTTCCATAGGGCTCCCATACAGCTTCCATAAGGCTCCAGTCAAAAGTAGTGCACTGAATAGGGAATATAGCACGCAGTCCTGTTCAACAAATGTCTTTGTATACCTCTTTATTGATACCTGGACACGGAAACATGCATTTTGACACTTGCTCTTTTCATGACATAGACTGACCAGGTGAATCCAGGTGAAAGCTATGATCTCTTACTGATGTCACTTGTTAAATCCACTTCAATCAGTGCAGATGAAGGGGGAGGAGACAGGTTAAAGAAGGATTTTTAAGCCTTGAGTCATGGATTGTGTATGTGTGCCATTCAGAGGGTAAATGGGCATGACAAAATATTGAAGTGCCTTTGAACGGGGTATGGTAGTAGGTGCCAGGCGCACCGGTTTATGTCAAGAACTACAACGCTGCTGGGTTTTTCACGCTCAACACTGTCCCATGTGTGTCAAGCACAGGAGGTTAGTAGCACCTTAATTGGGGAGGACAGGCTTGTGGTAATGGCTGGAGTGGAATAGGTGGAATGGTATCAAATACATCAAACACATGGTTTGATGGCGTTCCATTTGCTCCGTTCCAGCCATTATTATGAGCCGTCCTCTCCTCAACAGCCTCCACTGGTATCAAGAACGGTCCACCACCCAAAGGACATCCAACCAACTTCACACACCTGTGGGAAGCATTGGAGTCAACATGGGCCCGCATCCCTGTGAAACGCTTTTGACACCTTGTAGAGTCCCATGCCCTGACGAATTGAGGCTGTTCTGAGGGTAAAAGGGGGTGCAACTGCGTATTAGGAAGGTGTTCCTAATGTTTGTCCACTCAGTGTATATACCGTATGGTATACAGTAACCAGTCAAAAGTTTGGACACACCTACTCATTCAAGGGTTTTTCTTTACTTTTACTATTTTCTACATGCATCAAAACTATGAAATAACACATACTGGATTGAAATGTTGTGGAAACAACGTTGATTCAACCAGTTTTTGCCCAGTGGGATTTCAGTATGTACGGTATACAACTGAGGGGAGATGACTTTGTACACAGACCCTAATTTAGGTTAGCCTGGTCCCAGATCGGTTTGTGCTGTCTTGCCTATTTGGCGTGACCACCACACCATAGAAGTTGGCAAGGACCAAGCTACATACATGTAGGTAAATTAAATTGGATGAAATACCTGGCTTTACTTCGTATGTACTCGGTGGACAGCAGGGTAAATTGGGTTGGTGCTGTTTTACTGTGTAAACTACTGACCAAGTGCCTTTACAGACACTTTATTTGCTTAGCCTGCATGCCAGTCTGTTTGTGCTGTATTGACCATAATTGAGCGACAAGGAGTTGGCAATAGAGAACAAACAGATTGGCACTCAGGCTATTATTGACTTATAGCCCAGATAATATATATTCTTTAGATGTTACTACCCCATATACTGTAGTAGAACTGGTAAAATGAGGAAATGAAATGCTGTTGTAGGCTACTTCAGTGTCACAACTCCAGGCATACAGAATGACAATGCAATGTATTATATATGGGAGTCTAGTCTATCGGTTGTTTTTTATGTTGTTGTTTTTTTAAATGTTTTGTCAGTCTACTGGTTCACTGTTTATCACCACTATTTGCCTTTATTATAAATAACGGTATGTTTACTAACCCTCCTGTATACTGTGAGCCAAAGACACATCCATAATCTACACCTAAAACTCTCTCAGAAACACTAGGTTCAAACGTAGTAATGCAGTACTAGCTAGCCCAATACTAGCTCAACATGTTTAATACTAGCTCAACATGTTTAATACTAGTAATACTAGGTCAGCATGTTAAATACTAGTAATACTAGCTCAACATGTTTAATACTAGCTCAACATGTTTAATACTAGTTCAACATGTTTAATACTAGTAATACTAGCTCAACATGTTTAATACTAGTAATACTAGCTCAACATGTTGAATACTAGTAATACTAGCTCAACATGTTTAATACTAGTAATACTATCTCAGCATGTTTAATACTAGCTCACCATGTTTAATACTAGTAATACTAGGTCAGCATGTTTAATACTAGTAATACTAGGTCAGCGTGTTTAATACTAGTAATACTAGCTCAACGTGTTTAATACTAGTAATACTAGCTCAGCATGTTTAATACCAGTAATACTAGCTCAACATGTTTAATACTAGTAATACTAGGTCAACATGTTTAATACCAGTAATACTAGCTCAGCATGTTTAATACCAGTAATACTAGCTCAACATGTTTAATACTAGTAATACTAGGTCAGCATGTTAAATACTAGTAATACTAGGTCAGCATGTTTAATACTAGTAATACTAGCTCAACGTGTTTAATACTAGTAATACTAGGTCAGCATGTTTAATACTAGTAATACTAGGTCAGCATGTTTAATACTAGTAATACTAGCTCAACATGTTTAATACCAGTAATACTAGCTCAACATGTTAAATACTAGTAATACTAGGTCAACATGTTTGATACTAGTAATACTAGCTCAGCATGTTAAATACTAGTAATACTAGCTCAACGTGTTTAATACTAGTAATACTAGCTCAACGTGTTTAATACTAGTAATACTAGCTCAACATGTTAAATACTAGTAATACTAGTTCAACATGTTAAATACTAGTAATACTAGCTCAGCATGTTTAATACTAGTAATACTAGCTGAGCATGTTTAATACCAGTAATACTAGCTCAGCATGTTTAATACCAGTAATACTAGTTCAACATGTTAAATACTAGTAATACTAGCTCAACGTGTTTAATACTAGTAATACTAGCTCAACATGTTTAATACTAGTAATACTAGTTGAACATGTTAAATACTAGTAATACTAGCTCAACGTGTTTAATACTAGTAATACTAGCTCAACGTATTTAATACCAGTAATACTAGCTCAGCATGTTTAATACTAGTAATACTAGTTGAACATGTTAAATACTAGTAATACTAGCTCAACATGTTGAATACTAGTAATACTAGCTCAACATCTTTAATACTAGCTCAGCATGTTTAATACCAGTAATACTAGCTCAACGTGTTTAATACTAGCTCAACATGTTGAATACTAGTAATACTAGCTCAACATGTTTAATACCAGTAATACTAGCTCAACATGTTCAATACTAGTAATACTAGCTCAACATGTTTAATACTAGCTCAGCATGTTTAATACCAGTAATACTAGCTCAACATGTTTAATACTAGCTCAGCATGTTTAATACTAGTAATACTAGGTCAGCATGTTTAATACTAGTAATACGAGCTCAACATGTTTAAAACTAGCTCAGCATGTTTAATACCAGTAATACTAGCTCAACATGTTTAATACTAGCTCAGCATGTTTAATACTAGTAGTACTAGGTCAGCATGTTTAATACCAGTAATACTAGCTCAGCATGTTTAAAACTAGTAATACTAGCTCAGCATGTTGAATACTAGTAATACTAGGTCAACATGTTTAATACTAGTAATACTAGCTCAACATGTTTAATACTAGTAATACTAGGTCAACATGTTTAATACTAGCTCAACATGTTTAATACCAGTAATACTAGCTCAGCATGTTTAATACTAGTAATACTAGCTCAGCATGTTTAATACTAGTAATACTAGCTCAACGTGTTTAATACTAGTAATACTAGCTCAGCATGTTTAATACTAGTAATACTAGCTCAACGTGTTTAATACTAGTAATACTAGGTCAGCATGTTTAATACTAGTAATACTAGCTCAGCATGTTTAATACTAGCTCAACGTGTTTAATACTAGTAATACTAGCTCAGCATGTTTAATACTAGCTCAACATGTTTAATACTAGCTCAACGTGTTGAATACTAGTAATACTAGCTCAACATGTTGAATACTAGTAATACTAGCTCAAAACAAGTAATACTAGCTCAACATGTTGAATACTAGTAATACTAGCTCAACATGTTGAATACTAGTAATACTAGCTCAAAACAAGTAATACTAGCTCAACATATGTAATATTAGTAATACTAGCTCAAAACAAGTAATTACTAGCTCAACATGTTTAATACTAGCTCAATATTAGATCAAATTGTTTGACAGCTACAATGGTTTCCCATTATTCACTAAATGTTCCTAAGTACTGTATACTGTATGTACATAGTTCAGTGTTTTTCAACCCCTGTACATGTGCCGGTCCGTGAGATACTGCTGACCAGTCCCCGGTCCTTGGTACAAAAAAAGTTTGAGGAACACTAACCAGTTTGGTTCAAAATTAAGTGATGAACATTTCATTTTTGTTTTCTACCGCCCTCTAGTGGCGCTAAAAAGCTTCAACTCAAAGAACGCTGCATCATTAACTAGTACCAAATCTCTCTTCCCCCTCAGCTCACTCTCACAAAGCTCATCAGCGTCCTGCCTGCCCAGCTCTTTGTATTGTTTTAACACATTCTCCCATTAACCGTGATGCACACGCAGTAGCTCTGCTCGCTCCTAAAATGGATGCCAAGAGAGCTCAGTGTTGTAAGTCCCAAATGGCACCCTGTTCTCTATATAATGCGCTTTTAACCAGAGCCCTATAGGTTCTGATAAAACATAGTGCTCCTATATATGGAATAGGGTGCCATTTGGGACTTAACTGTTTGTTCACTTCCAGTGTGATTTCCAAGAAGTGATTGTGGGCCCACTGAATGTTAATGTTAAATCGTGTGTAAAAAGGATATTTTGATGCTTTAAAAGTAGATGTGTTTATGGTATTATTATATTATTTACTGTCTGAACCCAGTGTGGTGTATTATAAAGAAACCATGGTTTAAGCAATATCCTGAAAAATAAATTTTGTCCAACAATTGTTTTCAAGAAAACAAGAACAAATGCAACCCTTAAAAAGTCAAGTTCTTAAATGTATATTGGTAACACCTAGAAATGTATTTGATGTTGATATTGTATTCAGATTGCAATAATTTCTTGTCAGACAAGATGATGACTTGACATTTTACATACTAGAAAACATGCTTAACCAATCATATTCATAATAGTTACTATTGCAATAAAGTGACAGGTGACATGGATGGTGAGGTTTGTTAGGGTCATTTCTGCTTCTATTCAGACACCTGGAGAAAATCATTCTCACACACAAACAAATTGCACCAAAATCACTTTTTATTAAGAGAATGACCAATACAAAACAATGTATATCAGACCAGATATGATGAGTCAAATTTAAACAATCATCTTATAAGCAAATTAAATCGCTTCAAAATACAAAAATATATATATATATTTGGAAAATGTTATGAGAAGTAAAGAGGTGAACAGAATGTGGATTGTTCATTTCAACAGCACTGAGTTTGTAATAGTATAGATGCCATTATGTAGAGAGTAACATATTACATGAATTGGGTAGTACTTACATTCTGAGGTGTCTGACAGTGTCTTGGAAGTTCCAGAGTCCAGTATATCCTCTAGAAGTGATGATACTCTATAAGGAACAGAGAAATCGACTAGAACAGAATAGATATTTTGTTATCCATTTTGTGAGAAACATAAATGAATCTTCTGACATTCAGATCCCTCCCATACAGACACGTAGCGAGGCACAAGGTCAGCGCCTTGCACAAGGGAACAACGGCAGGTGATGGTCTGGGGGTCTTCACCAGGAGCCATTTTGTTGACAGCAACCCTCCATCTGCCTTATTGATATGCCTGACACACGATGTATCTTTATCCGGAACTTACCATCTCAGCCTTGGGGCAATCCGTTGTCACATCTGTTTTGATCTAAAACTGGAAACACTGTCAGACGCTAGTGAGTGATAATACCATGGTGGTCATCTCCAAGTATAATATACTGCTCCAACTGGAGGACAGTTTGATGGAGCCTGCCTGGAGTGTCAAATGGGTGGGGTTTGAACTTTGGGGACTATTACATTCGTTCCATTGTGCAAGGCTAAATAAAGTGCACCTAATGTATTACATAATAGGATGTCCTTTCAGCCACAGAGTACTACAACACAGTTACTGTTAGCAGGTGGTACTACAACACAGTTACTGTTAGCAGGTGGTACTACAACACAGTTACTGTTAGCAGGTGGTACTACAACACAGTTACTGTTAGCAGGTGGTACTACAACACAGTTACTGTTAGCAGGTGCTACTACAACACAGTTACTGTTAGCAGGTGGTACTACAACACGGTTACTGTTAGCAGGTGCTACTACAACACAGTTACTGTTAGCAGGTGGTACTACAACACAGTTACTGTTAGCAGGTGGTACTACAACACAGTTACTGTTAGCAGGTGGTACTACAACACAGTTACTGTTAGCAGGTGGTACAACAACACAGTTACTGTTAGC
>NC_042984.1:6831181-6911181 GCF_901001165.1 Salmo trutta | reverse complement strand
AAGACAACAGTGAGAGCAAGGGGGGGTGCTGCAAATCCAGCCCTGTTCTCCCACATTCTGCACTAGCGTGTCAGCCTGCTACTGTGTTTCACACTGCAGAGCAGGACATGGGCTGGAGGTTGCAGACAAACAGGAGCCATAGTATACACAGTGGGGTTTGGTCACAGCGGGGGACTCCTCCATGGATCCTGTGATTCACCTGCTAGAGCAGTAGGACTAACACAGGGGGCCAGCCCTGGAGGGGAGGGCCAAAGTTACTGGGGTCAAAAGGTATGCTATTAATCAGCAACAACTTCTGAACAGTTCCTGTCAGGTCATCAACAGGTCATGTTAGCTCAACAGCTCCTGAAAAGTGTGTGTGTATATGTGTGTATATGTGTGTGTGTGTGTGTGTGTGTGTGTGTGTGTGTGTGTGTGTGTGTGTGTGTGTGTGTGTGTGTGTGTGTGTGTGTGTGTGTGTGTGTGTGTGTGTGAGAGAGAAAACACACACACAGGTGATCATCTCGCAGACGTCTCTCCTAGTCTCCTCGGCGCTAACAATCGGCAAAGAGATGTTTGGTTCCCTTTCTTGTGCCACAATTCAAAGTGATAAACACAATTCCTTTTTGGAAACACAACAGACGAGATAGTCACAACAGTTCTCGCTCTTCAATTCATTTCCACGGCAGAAACAGGTTTCCATCAAATGAACATTTATTGATATTCGGAGGACAAATAAGTGCATAAATGCACTTTGTCTCTGTGTGTGTTAAACAGCTTGGCAGTAAGCGCAGTGTGGGAAGAGGATTTTTTCCTTTTCTTGTCTTCCCAATGAAACCAGGTACACAGCACAAAGCAAGATGGTCATATTACTCCACTTAAAACAGAACACAAAAGAAGACAACATAAAAGCTGCTTTCTCAGTGAAAACAAAACAAATACTAAGTAGTTTCCTTCTCTTCAGAGTTTCCTGTGAGGTTTGAGCCATAGGAAGTCCACAGTTGAGGCAGTGAACTTTGAGACAAATACAGATTTTTTTTTCTCATACAGTTTTTCAAACAGATAAACCAGACCAACCTCATCTTAAAACATCTTAAACATCTTAAAACTACAACTCAGTTTAGTTTTTTTTAAGAAAAGAAAACGGCCATAAAATGTTACCAACAGTAAGTCTGACAAATCTAGCTGTTTTCTGCTGACGCAAAGGGGAAAACATTGTGGTTTAAAAATACTACAAAATAATAGCACTACAACTAACAATTTAAGTTTTTCTCAAAAAAAACAACCTTAAATGATCAGTTTCTCCAAATGTTGAATACCTTTTAACTTATTGATTATTAGGATTACCGTAAATCATTTGTTAGCAATGATTACCAATAAAATACTGTCATATTCAGACAAACTTGGCAACAAACATTGGTATATTAATTGAATGAAACCGGACCAACAGAGGTCAACAACAACAAAAGCATAAGTTTGTTTTTATCTCTAGTGTAATTTTACCACACATTATAGGTCAAAGGTTATAGGTCACAAGTTACTACCAAGGGTCAGGTGGTGCTAAAGAAAATGTACACAATAAAATCTACCCTTAGCATCTCTCTTAGTGGGCTATGTGTTTGTTGCATCATTGCATTGATGGGCCCATCCTACAGTATATTAGCTGGGCAAAAAAAATCACCTCTATATTCCTCATTCAGCCTCTCAATACGCACAAGTATTACTGGTGAGTAGCTTAAACATTAAAATGCATTTGGAAACCAATTGAATACACTATATTCACACCACAGACAAGTTAGGTTGAGTTTACACTCAGCAACTAAACCCCATTGTCTCTAACCATTTTGTAGTGTCATGAACCATTCCTTAACCATAGAGGTGTGGGCTAACCTAACCACAGTTATACAGGCTGAAACACCAGGTGTAACCTAACCACAGTTATACAGGCTGAAACACCAGGTGTAACCTAACCACAGTTATACAGGCTGAAACACCAGGTGTAACCTAACCACAGTTATACAGGCTGAAACACCAGGTGTAACCTAACCACAGTTATACAGGCTGAAACACCAGGTGTAACCTAACCAGTTATACAGGCTGAAACACCAGGTGTAACCTAACCACAGTTATACAGGCTGAAACACCAGGTGTAACCTAACCAGTTATACAGGCTGAAACACCAGGTGTAACCTAACCACAGTTATACAGGCTGAAACACCAGGTGTAACCTAACCAGTTATACAGGCTGAAACACCAGGTGTAACCTAACCAGTTATACAGGCTGAAACACCAGCTGTAACCTAACCACAGTTATACAGGCTGAAACACCAGGTGTAACCTAACCACAGTTATACAGGCTGAAACACCAGGTGTAACCTAACCACAGTTATACAGGCTGAAACACCAGGTGTAACCTAACCAGTTATACAGGCTGAAACACCAGGTGTAACCTAACCAGTTATACAGGCTGAAACACCAGGTGTAACCTAACCACAGTTATACAGGCTGAAACACCAGGTGTAACCTAACCAGTTATACAGGCTGAAACACCAGGTGTAACCTAACCACAGTTATACAGGCTGAAACACCAGGTGTAACTTAACCAGTTATACAGGCTGAAACACCAGGTGTAACCTAACCAGTTATACAGGCTGAAACACCAGGTGTAACCTAACCAGTTATACAGGCTGAAACACCAGGTGTAACCTAACCAGTTATACAGGCTGAAACACCAGGTGTAACCTAACCAGTTATACAGGCTGAAACACGAGGTGTAACCTAACCAGTTATACAGGCTGAAACACCAGGTGTAACCTAACCAGTTAAACAGGCTGAAACACCAGGTGTAACCTAACCAGTTATACAGGCTGAAACACCAGGTGTAACCTAACCAATTAAACAGGCTGAAACACCAGGTGTAACCTAACCACAGTTATACAGGCTGAAACACCAGGTGTAACCTAACCACAGTTATACAGGCTGAAACACGAGGTGTAACCTAACCAGTTATACAGGCTGAAACACCAGGTGTAACCTAACCAGTTATACCGGCTGAAACACCAGGTGTAACCTAACACCAGATAGCCTACTGTGCATAGGGACATTCGATTCCTAGGTTTGAACCATTTCCATGTATTACAGAAAGACAGGAAGTCAATTTTGTCAAGTAATGACATATCCCAACACAGTTGTCCCCAATACTTTTTTTGTGAGAAATTGAAATATGATTTATATCCTCACAATACCAAAGTTGTCAAACAGATCTGATGGTATCTTTCTCAAAATGTGACATTTAAAATAAAGGCTTCATAATTCAGGACTTTTAGAAAGGGCCTTGAGGTGAAAAATATATAATTAACTGTAAATGACACAAAATGATTGTAATGAAGCATAAAGCAGCGTCATTAATTTACAGAGCCTTCAGAAAGTATTCACACTCATTGACTTTTCCCACATTTTGTTGTGTTACAGCCTGCATTTAAAATGGATTACATTGAGATGTGTCATTGGCCTACACACAATACCCCATAATGGCATCACAATACCCCATAATGACATCACAATACCCCATAATGACATCACAATACCCCATAATGGCAAAGTGGAAATATGTTTTTTTTTTTTTTACATTTTTACAAATGAATTAAAAATGAAAATCTGAAATGTTGTGATTCAATAAGTATTCAACCCCTTTGTTATGGCAAGCCTAAATACGTTCAGGAGTAAAAATGTGCTTAACAAGTCACATAATAAAGTTGCATGGACTCACTCTGTGTGCAATAATAGTGTTTAGCATGATGTTTTAATGACAGAGGATGGATCAACAACATAGTAGTTACTCCACAATACTAACATAACTGACAGCGAGAATAGAAAGTGGAATAAATGGAGTGTAAAGCTCTTAGAGACTAAACCCCAGAAAGACTAACAGCTGCCAAAGGTACTTAGAAACAAAGTATTGACTAAGGGGTGTGAACACTTATGTAAATGAGATCATTCTGTATTTAATTTTCAATAAATTTGGCAAAATTTCTAAAAACATGTTTTCACTTTGTGGGGTATTGTGTGTAGATGGGAGAGCAATTTTTTTTTTTTTTTATCCATTTTAAATTCAGGCTGTAACACAAGAAAATGTGGAATCAGTCAAGGGGTATAAATACTTCTGAAGGCGCTGTATTTAATACGATCAGTGGAACACTAACACTAAATGGAGTCTTCTCACACACAGCGGATGATTCAACTTTTCCTAAATGAAAAAGGGTGCCATTTTACCTCATTTCAAGTTAGATTGTATTTCTAGAATGTCCCCCTTTTATAATACTGGCTGGAAATGAGCACACCCTTAATAAAACAGGGTTGCACAATTTGCCTACACATTTGTTGACTTTCAAGAGGGCATTTCACATTTATTTTGGTGGAACAAATAGTGACATAGCCTATGCCCCCATCATACCCCTACTGTAGTTGTACCCCATCTAGTAGTACCCCATCATACCCCTAGTCTAGTAGTACCCCATCATACCCCTACTCTATAGTAGTACCCCATGGAGCAGAACTCAACACACAGCATGCAACAGTAGTTACAGACATCTTTTTTTCTTTTGTACAATATCACTGATGTCCTGCTTCCTCTCTCTGATTGTAGTTATGATGGACCTCGCACAACGACCATCACCAGATAGTCCTCGTCCGTTTTGGCCAGAGCTTTAGCCGAGGCATCAATGAACTGCTGTGAGAACTCACAGGGAGGGAACGCGTGGAGAACACCCTGGTGGTCTTTATCCCGGCTACCTCCAACCGGCAGGCTGATGACTCCAGCTGCCTGCTTCTGTTTCAGGTAGGACACCAGATTGCGGAGAGGACGCTGGGTGGATGCTGCCGGGTCCGTCGACGACACCTCCTCGCCACCGGAACCCGGAACCGCCAGGAGGACAGCGTAGCCGCCGGGGCCGGCCGCTTTGATGCGTCTGGAGACCTCGTCCAGCTTGGGCTGGTCAAGGCGGAGACGCTGGGTGATCTTGAGTTCGCCCACCTGTCTCCCCGTGGGGCCGTCAACGAGGAGGTCCTTGGCCACGCCCTGGTGACCCTCCAGGAGGTGCATGTTGGCGGGGAAGTTGCTGTTCTTCAGGAGGAGCATGCCGTGCCAGGCCAGGCTCAGCTTGGATGACTGACTGCCTTTAGAGCCGCCCTGGTCTGAGGAGCGATCCCTCTTAGCTCCGGGTCCTCTGCTGCTGCTGTCGCCGGCTTTACGTTTCCGCTCCCCTGTTGAAGATGCGAGGCCACTGCTGGAGGCCCCTCTCTCGGCGAGATTCCCCTGGTTCTTCAATCTCCTGTCCCCTCCGCCAGGACGCTCCAGACTGGGGCGGCGGTCTCGTCCAGGGGAGGGTCTGTCGTCGCGAGGGGGGCGCTCTGGGTCACTGAAGCGGCCTCCGTCAGGGCTACCATCTGGGGATGGGCCACCTCTGCGCCGGCGTGCCGTGCGATCAGTGCTGTCAGGAGAGACATCAAGATGGCGACCGTCGTCCATGAGGCGTCGTTTCCGTCCCGGGTCGCCGCCGCGCCCCACCAGCTCACGCTCCAGAGACCAGGGCTCCCTCCCCCCCGGCCGCCGGTCCCGCTGCAGGTGGTCTGGCAGCTCAAAGACCCCGGGACGTACTCGTTCACGCATAGCCGGGTTAGGGGGCCACTCAGCCCCGGGGAAGCCCAGATCTCTCTCTCTGAAGTGGAGAGGCGGTGGGGTCCTTTCTCTGTCCCTCAGGGGCTCAGCTGTGGCTCGGTGGATGAAAGCCTCTGCCACCATGTCGAAGGGGGGTAGAGGAAGAGGCTGAAGGAACTGCTGCTGGTAGTGGTGCTCCGTGTCTGCAAAGTCCACCCTGAGTCTCCTCTCGGGCCCCCCCAGAGGGAAGCCACGCATGTGAGTGCACGCAGCCTGAGCAGCGTCAAGGCTCTCGTACTGTATATAAGCCCAGGTGTCCCCCTTTCTGTAGTCAATGGTCCTTATTGTACCAAAGCGGTCAAACTCTCTGGCCAATGCTGCTAGGGGGACCCAGGGTCCGAGCCCACCCACCCATAGGCGTGTGGTGGGGGTGGCCTTACCATAGCCAATCTTTATAGGGTTACGGCCCACTATCTTCCCAGACATGGTGAGTTTGGCACGATGGGCCATGTCTAGGTTCTCAAACTTCAGAAATCCGTATGTGCTGGTCTGTCCCCGTGTGGGCTTTATATCCACCTCTGTTATCACCCCAAACCTGTCAAACGCCCTTCTCAGGTCCGTCTCTGTGACTGTGATGTCCAAGTTGCCCAGAAACAGCGTTCTGTTAGCTCTTTGGTCATCCTCGGGAGAGATAAAATCCTCCTCGCGGAAAGCAGCAGCTCTCTCTGCAATGAAAGCTGGACCTGGGCGTGACCTGGCTTCAAACAGGGCAAACTCCCTCTCCCGTTCTAGGTCTCTGGGCAAAGGAGGAAGTGGGGGAGGAGGGAGGCGCCCAAGGGCCAGCTGCTGTAGTCTGTAGTCTCTGTATCCAAGCCCTGATGGGGAGAGGGGTCTCTGGGTATGAAGGTGTCTGTGCCCTGGGGCTCCAACATAGGGGTCTCTGTCAACTCTCTCAACTGGAGAGCGACTTCTCCGTCTGTTGATGTACACTGCGTCGATTTTCAGAGGACGGTCGTAAAGTACTAACCTGCCCCGGGCGTGTTTAGCTGCTCTGGCATCCTCAGGCTTTCTGAAGTTGACAAACGCGATTCTCTCGTCGTTGCTGCGGCTTATTTTGACACTCACGTCCCCAAATTTTTTGAATTCGTGGAAAAGTCCGTCTTCGATATCTTCGTCGCTCAACTGAGTTCCCAATTCACTGATTTTAAGAGTTTTGTACTCACTTTCGTTGTTGTTGGGGGGAGGCAGAGCACGCTCGCCACGCGAATTACTAGTCCTTGCTGTGGCTAAATCGAGAGTCAAGCCCAGGTTGTGGTTCTTACCGATAGCAACAGCACCGGGATAACTATGGTTACTGACGCCGGATCGACTGGAAACATGCCCGTCAAAATCCCTGTCTCTCTTTTCGCCCAACAAACTCCTTCTTGTAGATCCTGCGTCACTTTTAGTCGAGCTATTTCCATTATTGCTCCCGCTGGAAACTGAGATAGCCCCCATTTTCTTGCTGGGCGGATGGCCTCCTCCCCTGTCTCGGATATCATCCAAAGCCCGAGAGCGCTTTTTAATCGGCGACCTTTCTTTGCCTTTCATTACAGTCCACCTCGCAAACCCTTACGACAATGAAGGTTGTCGCCAACGATATGATTTCTGTCTTTTCTTGCAGTAAATCGGTGAAAAGGCGAACTCCGATTAGCACTGACCCTGCGGCAAAACAACAACATCCGCCATTTTGTCTGGAATACTGTCAGAGCCCGCCCCTTCGAGCTGATTGGACTAAATAGTGGGTGGAAGAAAAAACTACAAATGTACACTGTATGTCAGTCAAATCGTAAATTACAGAAACTGGGGAATTATTTATTTTGGGTTACATACAATGTTGCATACAGCCTTACGTTTTATATGTTGTTATTCATTTTATTCAAATAACTGGTTGCTCATATGAAATGAACAACAAATGATTTGCCCTGAACCTTACGGTGTTTTCACACTTGGTCCAGTTCAGCCAAATTTCTGTGAACTCAAGTGCTGTTCGCTTCATTTTTTGTGCAATGTGAACATTACAAAGGAACTCAGACCCCTCAAAAGAGCCCCCGAAGCAAACCCCGACTGAGACCATCTCAAGAAGTGTTCTGAGTTCGGTTCGCTTGAATTCCGCGGTCCGGTTACCTTTTATAGGACAATGTGAATACAAAGCACCCCAGGATCACTTGTCATTACTCCCGCACCACACACTTGACTACCACTACACCGTTTCCTCTGCCATAAACCCTCACATTGGTGATGATGATGTTCTCCAGGAACGCGAAAAAGAAACGTGTGCTGTTTTTGGATATTGGTTAGCGATTGTCAAGGACACAAAGAAATTCCGAAATGTATGGAGTTTTAAGTTCATGTGATCTTAGCCTACATGTGATCTAAAATCTATTATAAACTGGGTGATTGGAACCCTGACTGCTGATTGGCTGACAGCCGTGGCGTATCAGACGTATACTACGGGTATGACAAAACATTTATTTTTACTGCTTTGATTACATTGGTATACAGTTTATAATAGCAATAAGGCACCTCAGGGGTTTGTGAAATATCAAATGAAATCAAATTGTATTTGTCACATGTGCCGAATACAACAGGTGTAGACCTTACAGTGAAATGCTTACTTACAAGCCCTTAACCAACAATGCTTTAAGTTAATAAAATAAGTGTTAAGTAAAAAAATAGATAAGTAAAAAATAGAAAACAGAAAATAAAAGTAACAAATAATTAAACAGCAGCAGTAGAATAACAAGAGAGGCTATATACAGGGTGTACCGGTACGGAGTCAATGTGCGGGGGCACCAGTTAGTTGAGGTAATTGAGGTATGTACATGTAAGTAGAGTTAAAGTGACTATGCATATATTATAAACAGAGAGTAGCTGCAGCGTAAAAGAGGGGTCTGGGTAGCGCTTTGATTAGCTGTTCAGGAGTCTTATGACTTGTGGGTAGAAGCTGTTAAGAAGCCCTTTGGACCTCAACCTGGTGCTCCGGTACCGCTTGCTGTGTGGTAGCAGAGAGAAGTCTCGCTTGCTGTGTGGTAGCAGAGAGAAGTCTCGCTTGCTGTGTGGTAGCAGAGAGAAGTCTTGCTTGCTGTGTGGTAGCAGAGAGAAGTCTCGCTTGCCTTGCGGTAGCAGAGAGAACAGTCTATGACTAGGGTGGTTAGAGTCTTTGACGATTTTTAGGGTCTTCCTCTGACAGCGGCTGATATGGAGGTCCTGGATGGCAGGAAGCTTGGCCCCAGTGATGTACTGGGCTGTACGCACTACCCTCTGTAGTGCCTTGCGGTTGGAGGCCGAGCAGTTGCCATACCAGGCAGTGATGCAACCAGTCAGGATGCTCATGATGGTGCAGCTGTAGAACCTTTTGAGGACCTGAGAACCCATGACATCTTTTCAGTCTCCTGAGGGGGAATAGGCTTTGTCGTGCCCTCTTCACGACTATCTTAGTGTGTTTCGACCACGGCTAATGGCTGTGTCCAGGCACTCCGTGTTGCGTCGTGCTTAAGAACATCCCTTAGCCGTGGTATATTGGCCATAAACCACACCCCCTTGTGCCTTATTGCTTAATTCTAGCTCTTAAAGGTGCAGTAGCCTACCTTGGGTGTACAATTTTCAATTACAGCATTATTTATTCTGCAGTTATTCTATTACTATTTATTCTGTTACCAATCAAATGTACATGTTAATAGTATCATCTGATTGCAATTAATATGTCTCATATTTTAACTAAATGCAACCCATTAGCTTCATACATGTAAGTAGGTATATCTAGCTATCTGATAACACATTCTGACTGAATGGCTTGCCCTGCACTTTGTAAAAAAAACCCAGAGTGCATGATGGAAAAATATCTTGGGTCCTTTCTAAACATAGCAATGTGAATGCAAAGAGGACTGAGTTATTTAGCTCTTTTTTTTACCCCAGAGTTCACTTTTAAGAAGACAGATCAGTTATTTTAAAAGAGGACTGTGTGAAAACAGCCTTAGTTACTGTTACTAGCTGGCTACCACATGGAACTCTACCCTGAACCTTAGAGACTGTTTTTTCCCTATGTACATATGTAACCGATGTGAAATGGCTAGTTAGTTAGCGGTGGTGCGCGCTAATAGCGTTGCAAGGGCCGCGGCTTTTGTGGCGCGATGGGTAACGATGCTTCGTGGGGTGTCAGTTGTTGATGTGCGCAAGGGTCCCTGGTTCGAGCCCAGGTTGGGGCGAAGAGAGGGACGGAACCTACACTGTTACACATAGTCATTGAACACCGGTCACCCATCTACTACAATACCCCATAATGACAAAATGAAAGCATGTTTTTAGAATTTTTTGCAAATGTATTGAAAAATGAAATACAGAAATAACTCATTTACATATGGATACACACCCCTGAGTCAATACATGTTAGAATCACCTTTGGCAGCGATTACAGCTGTGAGTCTTTCTGGGTAAGTCTGAGCTTTGCACACCTGGATTGTACAATATTTGTACATTATTCTACTGCTGTACACACCTTTTCTATTCATATACTGCCCATGTTGTCTACAGTCCGCCACAGTGGATGCATTCTACAGATGTAATGTCATCAATCAAATCAAACTTTATTTATATAGCACATTTTTTATAACAAATTAATTTCAAGTTGTTCAAAGTCGTGCATTAAAAGGCATGTAGCACTTAACATCCTTCCTGTTGGCAGGCCTCTAGAGGTGACCACTTCCTGTTGGCAGGCCTCTATAGGTGACCAGGGGATTCTCTCTACCACATGTAGCACTTAACATCCTTCCTGTTGGCAGGCCTCTAGAGGTGACCACTTCCTGTTGGCAGGCCTCTATAGGTGACCAGGGGATTCTCTCTACCACATGTAGCACTTAACATCCTTCCTGTTGGCAGGCCTCTAGAGGTGACCACTTCCTGTTGGCAGGCCTCTATAGGTGACCAGGGGATTCTCTCTACCACATGTAGCACTTAACATCCTTCCTGTTGGCAGGCCTCTAGAGGTGACCACTTCCTGTTGGCAGGTCTCTATAGTTGACCAGGGGATTCTCTCTACCACATGGGAATGCCTCCATTGACCTCATCAGTGTAGCCATGAAGCCTATTTTGGTGGTTAACAATATTGGCCTTACGGATATGGAATGCGAGTGAAGGAAGCCAGCCGTGCCCAACCAGGTGCAGTCAGTGGAGGATCTGTACCTGGCTGAAGACTTCAACCCTCTGTCCCGAGAGCCCACAGAGGAGGTTCTTCAGTGTCTAAGGAACCGGTTCAGTGGAATGGCATGTCTCCTTAAACCTGAGCCAGATCAACCGCTACCCTCTCTGGGGCATGCAGGCATCCTGGCTGGCATGACGCTGTCGGTGGAGCAGCAGGAGGCTATAACGCAGGCAACAGTTGGACAGCACAACAACCCCAACTGGCACACCATGAGGAGAGGAAAGTTGACGGCCAGCAATTATGGGGCAGTGGTTAGGGCTAAGTGCATTACTCCGTAGCTGCTTAAAATAAAAAAAATAAAGAGTCCTCAGATCACAGTTGTTGGATGGGGTGATGTCTGTAAAGTGGGGCACAGTTAACAAAGAGGAATGCATCAAGGCATTCAAAATGTCTACAAAGATGGATGTGCAGGAGTCAGGGCTTTGGGTCACACGGTCTGGGATCCTGGGTGCTTCACTGGATGGTGTGGTGGGCACCACAGCAGTGCTGGAGGTCAAGGGTCCCTATGGTGCAAGGGCTTTTACTGTACCATTGAAGAGGCAGTGAAGTCAAAGGAGTTCTATATGTAGGAAGTAGGGTCTTACAGCCTCCGTGAAGACCATCCTTACTGGCAACAGGTCCTGGGTCAGCTCCACATCACTGGAAGAGACACCTGCTTCTTCGTGGTGTGGACCACCAAAACCTCCATCCCCATCCAGCGTGACGACCTCTGACAGACTCCTGTTCAGTACCTGTTTTCAGGGAAGACAATGGTCCAAAAATATTCCACATTGTTCACCCCCCCTTTCCAGGAGAGGTTATATTACATACAAGTTTTGCTCAAAAGCAGCCAACTAACGTAGTTAACTTAAGTTAAATCACAAAGGCTGGAGATTCATTCAGTAGTAGAACACAATTCACATTGCATTTTATCATGAGCACTGTGAGAATTTATATTTGTTATGAGGTGAGCCTGATGTTCTGACTGTCACGCCTCATGTCTAAAACATGGGGGGAAAGGGGACATACAGTCAAAATTTCAATGCATCTACAAATTCAATGTTTTACACAATATTGTATCATATTTGATGTGTTACTGAGCTGTCTGTCCACAGGCTCGATGTGCTGTAGTCTCCGCAACTGGACGCTCACATCCCACTGGAACAGGATGGCCATGCACCAGATAGGCTGAAGGATCCTCTCCTGTTGGGACTGGTAAACAAAGAGACATTTGGTCAGTGGTGGGTCTTTTTAAATGCCGTATCAACATCTTTATCTGGAAAAGAAAATGCTTTGTTTATCATAACACAAACTCACCTTGGACAATGTGACAAGTTGTCCCTGAACACCCAATCGTCATGCCTCATTGTTTGTTCTTGTTTCCCAATCAACAGTCTGGATCTTTCTCTCCTGCCATGGTAGATGAGCTACCTTTTCTGGTAAATACAGGGCCCTTTCTCTTTCCCACAGGAAAATGGCAGCTACAGAGCCGAATATTGTCACTGGGTTTCCGGTCCAGCCATCTGAAAGACAAAAAAATAAAATAAGTTACTTTTACTAGCTAGCTAAGTTGATTACTAAAATGGTAACAGCTATATTCAAATACCATAACCCACAGACTAGACTATAGTAACACTGAAAATATCTGCACATCTAAATATCCTACTATGTGGATGGGACGTTTCTACCGGGATGGAGGAATTATCTGGAATGATCAACTAGATGATTAGGACAGTCTAGGGTACAATTTGCCCAAAATGGTGAAGTATTGCGATGAGCTATACAACTGTACTTCTGATTGTAATTCTCAAGAGGAAAAGTTCAAACCCTCCGCCGTGAGGTCACCCGAAGAGGACCACCAGTGATAGAGGAATCATCTGAAAGGTACTGTAACGCCCTGGCCATAGAAAAGGGTTTTTTGTTCTTTATTTTGGTTAGGTCAGGGTGTTACATTGGGTGGGTGTTCTATGTTCCTTTTTCTATGTTTTTGTATTTCTTTGTTTTGGGCCGAGTAGGGTTCCTAATCAGAGGCAGCTGTCTATCGTTGTCTCTGATTAGGAATCATACTTAGGCAGCCTGTTTCCTTTGGGGTTTTGGTGGGTAGTTGTTTCTGTTTAGATTATTTCCCGAACAGGACTGTTTTGCTGTCGGTTATCTTGTTTTTGTATAGTGTTCTTACGTTAATTAAATACAATCATGATGAACACTAACTCCGCTGCGCCTTGGTCTACTCTCTCTCCCGACAGCCGTTACAGGTACTAACATGCAAGGATGGAACATAAGGATTTTGGGCACTGGTCAGCAGCCCTCCTCTTTGTTATCTTAGGCCCATTTCACAGACATCCCATCCAACGACTAAACACCTTGAGACTGAACACCTTGAAATGCATTCGTTGTAAGAATTGTGCTATATAAAGTTCGATTTGATTAATGACATTACAGCTGTATAATATTTAAGTGCAGTTTTTCCATAAACTTTTCAATTGATCATTTAGGATTTTAAGTCACTTGACATAGCAATTATATTGTGGAAAGGATCCTAGAAATCAAAGACTGTGTGAATGTGCATGTACCACTCCAAAATCAATAAATACGGTCCCTTTGAAGATTTGTCTCTGGTCATGAAACTACAATACAAGCTGGATGTCTAAACAAAGTCAATTCTGAATGTCAATAGATGATTACATTCATTCTCATCAATGACAACATTCTAGAACGGAGTTATCCCTCTTGGAATTCTTGTATAAGGGATAATATCGTCAATGATTATATAATTGATTAAGTGGGCTCTTTCCTTGCAGAATGTTGACAGCTGTATACAACACATTGTACTGCTAAGATGCTAAAAATGTACTTAATAGCTACACTCACTGACACAGGATAAACATTATCCCTCATGCTGGCCCTGACCAAACCGCTAAATTGCCCCTCACTATAGCTGCACTTCTCCACATGGTCAGACTTCTAGTGGTCTCCTTCTCTTATGCTCATCCTTAACAATGCCTTAAGGTCTGAAATAGACACCAAAGTCGACATACTGTACAAACAATTATCTAGGCTAAGTAAAACAATATAAATATTTTTTTAAATATACACACAGTTGAAGTCGGTAGTTTACAAAAACCTTAGCCAAATACATTTGAACTCACTTTTTCACAATTCCTGACATTTAATACTAGGAAAAATTCCCTGTCTTAGGTCAGTTAGGATCACCAATGTATTTTAAGAATGTGAAATGTTAGAATAATAGTGGAGAATGATTTATTTCAGCTTTTCTTTCTTTCATCACATTCCCAGTGGGTCAGAAGTTTACATACACTCAATTGGTATTTGGTAGCATTGCCTTTAAAATTGTTTAATTTGGGGTCAAACGTTTCTGGTAGCCTTCCACAAGTTTCCTTTTTACCATAAACACAAGCATGCGAGGGATTTCATTTTTCCACTCGTGCACCCTGAGCATGAGTAAAACCCTTCGCTCGATACTGTTGATACTTTTCCATAAGAAAAGTCGACATTAGAAAGCAGTTTACTTTAAACCAGCCCTGAGTGAATTTATCTAGAGCTCTAGTGCGCCTAAATTCATCTTCCAGTACTTTGTCGCCATTATATCAGTTCTATGAACATGTTTTATGGGGAAAGGGATGTCTCCATAATGACCTATTTTAATAGCCTACCTACAACTGGTACAACGTTGTCACGACTTGCGGGCTGTTGTCTCCGTGACTCAGCTATGGAACGGCCGTTTGCCGTTTAGGTCTTTGCATGTCAACAAAAAGATACACGTAAAAACAACACTATTTTACGCGTTAAATAAGCTTTTAATTTGACACGTCAAATAACGCAATTCTACTATATAATGTTGTGTGTTTTCTGAATTTACAGGTGTAAGCCCAGCGCCACCACTATCACTAGCACTGTCAAAAGTTGTACAACAAAAAGTCTACAAACAAGCACACGGAGGCCACGAACGATTTGTTTAAAATACCGCGTTGGTAATAAGCCATTATTTGTTTATTATTTGTTAGCTAGCTACCCTAGAAGTAGCGGTCTAACTTTAGCTTGGTACCAATACAACCAACCTGAAAACAATGACCAGTAGAAACTGCAGTCATTTTCATTATTCTTAGCAATGATTTAGGAATCCTTATTAAGTATTAGCTAGGTAGCCACTTGTTGTTGGACTATTGAATAGCTAGCCAACTACTTAACCCTGTTCCCCAAAGCTAACGTTATAAGCAGCCAGAGGGCTTCATGTCTAGTGAAGCTCGACCGGACCGTGGTGTGAAGCTAGACACAATAAGGATTACGCACAATAGTGGAATTTGCTGTTTGCCTTCAAAATAAAAGTACCTGAAGTCTTCTCTGTTGATAATTAGCATTTTTGTAAATTGTAGGGAATATATTGAGAAATCTCACATTGTCCGTGAATTACCTGGCTATCAAAACGTCACGCCAGCATTTGTCGTTTGAGTTTCAAGTTTTGGGGAAGCTATTTTCTTACCATAAAAATGCACCTTTATAAACAAAGGATTGCATGCATCTATCATGGCATTTGCAGACTAATGTAAGCCTACTATTCCTAATATGATGAGTAGTTTGGATAGTCATAATTTAGGCGAATAATGTGCGCGTTGGGGCATTTTTTTTTATTTTACTAGGCAAATCAGTTAAGAACAAATTCTAATTTACAATTACGGCATACACCGGCCAAACCCGGACGACGCTGGGACAATTGTGCGCCACCCTATGGGACTCCCAATCACGACCGGTTGTGATATAGCCTGTAGGCCTATGCCAGGCTGTATCAGAGACGTTTCTTTCCTTTGCATGGGAAAAACATACACTTCATATGACTGGAGACATTAGCACAATCTTTTTTAATACGATGGTAGCCTAGGCGGCCTACTCTGCTGACACTGACAACATATCGATAAAAACGATGTCTTGAATGCAATCATGTAATCTAGGCCTATGAAAAGGTGTCAAATTATTTTTTATTTTTTTTGCATTTTAGCTAACCCTAACCCCTTTCCGTACGTTAACCTAATTCTCTTAACCTGTTACGTTAAATTCTCCAAGCCTTTACCGTAAATTCTCCTAATCTGCTACAAAAAATCAAATGGATGTTAATTTGACAAAAATGTAATCCCTTCTAGCCCTGACTATAAAAAAAAGGGGAGACACAAATTGTACAGTATGAGGTCCATATAGCCTAGAGGTGGACATTATTGTAAAAAAAAAATAGATAAATTGTAGAGAACTTGATTCATAAGGAGGGAAAGTGTATGGATATTACAGCATAGGAGAAAATGTCTCACTGGGATAGGACAAAATACTGTGACTAATGGTTGTTCCAGCCCAACAATACATTTCATCTTTATATGACACGAAACCCCATGAATAAAACACAACCCAAACATTAATAGCCCTGATGGTATAGGTGACCCGAAGAAGTGATTTTCTAACATCAGGTGCGCTTTATTTGTTTATGTACAGTAGGTTCACCAGCTGACCTCAATCAAGACACCCATATGGACTGGATTCCCACTGTGACGATGAGCAGTGTTGCTGCAGCATCAGATTCTACTTCGTCCATTTCCAGATTTGACAGGAGACGTCCCTCAGTTATACACGACAGTTGTCATGTGCTGCACTTTGCTCAATCTGAATGATTCTGTTGTGCCATTTGAGTAGAGAGCACCTTCACCTTGTTGTCATGACAAAACAACCCATATGAATATATAACATGTCATTTGGAACATGTAAAATACTATTGTTTATGATATTGTAAACATTCTGTGCTTTAATAATAGGTTATTGTTGTATGGGCGAAATGAAAAGTGTTTTGTGTGTCATCTCTGCTTTGCCTTAACCCATTGAATAAAATAAAATGTATTTCTTATAGCCTAACTAGTCTTCATTTTACAATTTAAAACACATTTATACAATGCAATTGTGGTAGTCTTAGGCAAACCATCTTCATTATCACAATGGCACATCCAAGTGCCACTCAGACCTTCTGGGGGGGAAAAGTATCTGGCATTGAACTTGGTGGTAGTAGTTAGTTGTGTGTATGTTTTAAGCTATGGATACCATCATCTCCTGCTTCCAGACATTTCACCACCTAGATTACAAGGGTTGAATTTGCACACAAAAAAAATGTCCTGTCAGCACAAGGCATGTACAACATCTAGTATAATGATTAGCCACATTGGCAGTACATGGTCACCTGGTATTGTATTTTTTCATTTGAGAACATATAAGCTCAACGTTAGGTAAGTTAAGCTATTCTCTGCTTCAAATGCACAATGTCAAGGGGTGCATTGCAAATGCCCATAAGCAGGGATGCAAACTGCTCAGGGCCCAAAAAGGTGACCATTTTTTTTGCACTGAAACATGCAGAAAATCCCTGCTAGCAGGATATGTAGGTTTTAACTAATGAAAACAAAGAATATGATCTACATGATCCGTCTCTATGTGTAAAATAGTGGTTAATGTGAACCTAACTTGCAGCTAAAAATGTTTTAAAAAAAGCAATCCAATGTTATTTATTGCAAATGACAAGTCTTGAGAAGAAGAAAAAACAATACACTAATATTGCAGTTAGCCATGACACTTGTGACCACACACATCTAAATATTGCAGTTGGGGGAAAAAACAACATCTTAAATAAAAATAAAATGAAACAAACAGGCGTTCTGTTTTTGCTCTATTATAGTGGCCACTACCCCCCAAAGTACAGTTTTATTTTTAGCTACGGACAAGCACACCTGATTCAACTACTCAAATAATAACCAGGTGCTCAATGAGTTGAATCAGGTCAATTTGTTCAGGGCTGCAATACAAATGTGTGCTGTTGTGGGTACTCATCAGTCCCGTGTGGCTCAGTTGGTAGAGCATGGTGTTTGCAACGCCAGGGTTGTGTGTTCGATTCCCACGGGGGACCAGTATGAGAAAAAAATAAATGTATACATTCACTACTGTAAGTCGCTCTAGATAAGAGCGTCTGCTAAATTACTGTAATGTAAAATGTCATGGACTGGAGTTGGGAAGTGCTACAAAATGTGTTCACATGGCTGAAAACCTGAAGCGAGACAATTAAACTAATTGGAGAGCTTATGTAACCGATGTGAAATGGCTATCTCAGGTTGGGGCGAGGAGAGGGACGGAAGCAAAACTGTTACACTTACAACTGAACACAAAGTTTGGTAATGTTCATTTGAGAATACAACACAGAAATGATTGATTTTATTGCAGAGCTGTGATTAATTAACACTAGTTCACCTGGAATAATAATTAACAATTAAAACATCGGCTTCCTATTTCGCAACAAAGCCTCCTTCACTCATGCTGCCAAACATACCCTTGTAAAACTGACCATCCTACCGATCCTCGACTTCGGCGATGTCATTTACAAAATAGCCTCCGATACCCTACTCAATAAACTGGATGCAGTCTATCACAGTGCCATCCGTTTTGTCACCAAAGCCCCATACACTACCCACCACTGCGACCCGTATGCTCTCGTTGGCTGGCCCTCACTTCATACTCGTCGCCAAACCCACTGGCTCCAGGTCATCTACAAGTCTCTGCTAGGTAAAGTCCCTCCTTATCTCAGCTCACTGGTCACCATAGCAGCACCCACCTGTAGCACGCGCTCCAGCAGGTATATCTCTCTGGTCACCCCCAAAGCCAATTCCTCCTTTGGCCATCTCTCCTTCCAGTTCTCTGCTGCCAATGACTGGAATGAACTACAAAAATCTCTGAAACTGGAAACACTTATCTCCCTCACTAGCTTTAAGCACCAGCTGTCAGAGCAGCTCCCATATCACTGCACCTGTACATAGCCCATCTATAATTTAGCCCAAACAACTACCTCTTCCCCTACTGTATTTATTTATTTATTTAGCTCCTTTGCAGCCCATTATTTCTATTTCTACTTTGCACTTTCTTCCACTACAAATCTACCATTCCAGTGTTTTACTTGCTATATTGTATTTACTTCGCCACCATGGCCTTTTTTGCCTTTACCTCCCTTATCTCACCTCATTTGCTCACATTGTATATAGACTTATTTTACTACTGTATTATTGACTGTATGTTTGTTTTACTCCATGTGTAACTCTGTATTGTTGTATGTGTCGAACTGCTTTGCTTTGTCTTGGCCAGGTCGCAATTGTAAATGAGAACTTATTCTCAACTTGCCTACCTGGTTAAATAAAGGTGAAATAAAATAAATAAATAAACAATTAAAACAAGTTTTAAACACTTCACTTCAAAGAATCAACACAATTTCATATAATGTTAAAGTGTACAAGTAAGCTAACTCATATGTAAAGAAAGGTTAGACATCTTAGTAAAGAGTAGGCTATTATTACTAAAGCATCATTTCAGGTCAACAACAAAAAGTCAGTACCAGAGGTGGCCAATCTCCCTCCACTGATCTACTGGGTGAGCAGACTTCTGTTCCAGCCCAGAAATAGTACAATCGATTATCAACTAATTAGGTTTGATACATTTACCATTGAAGTCGGAAGTTGACATACACCTTAGCCAAATACATTTAAACTCTGTTTTTCACAATTCCTGACATTTAATCCTAGTAAAAAATTCCCTGTCTTAGGTCAGTTAGGATCACCACTTTATTTCAAGAATGTGAAAAATTACTTGTGTCATGCGCAAAGTAGATGTCCTAACCGACTTGCCAAAACTATAGTTTGTTAACAAGAAATGTGTGGAGTGGTTGAAAAACGAGTTTTAATGACTCCAACCTAAGTGTATGTAAACTTCTGACTTCAACTGTAAAATCAGGTGTGTTAGTGCTGGGCTGAAACAGAAACCTGCACAACCAGCAAAATTTGCTAACATAGGTAGACATAATCCATGGTATACTAACATGTACACTTATTCTCTTGGGACATTCATTGGGACCTCTTCATCTGCAAACAGGGTTTCATGGCTTTCTGTCTCTGAGGACAGAAAACATCACAAAGAAACAGGCTGCATTATACTCAAATTAGACAGCACTGAATATTATGTTGATATCTCTCTCTGTCTTCACTTTCTCACTAGGGACTGGAGCTGGAAAATCCTTCCATAATGTCCTCCCACAAAGCTACCTGCCCTATCCAGAGTAGCCTACTCTCTCCCTTCTCTAACAGCTGGAACTGCTAGCTAATCCTTTCACCCTCTTCCATGACTGTTAGCTAGCTACTTAGCTACAAATGCATTTCAAGTTACAACAATAAATACAATACATGGCTAATAGTATGTGGACACCTGATCGTCCAACGTCTCATTCCAAAATCATGGGCATTAATATGGAGTTGGTCCTCCCTTTGCTGCTATAACGTCCTCCACTCTTCTAGGAAGGCTTTCCACTAGATGTTGAAACATTTTCTGCAGTGACTTGCTTAGATTCAGTCACAAGAGCATTATTGAGGTCAGGCACTGATGTTGGATGATTAGGCCTGGCTCGCAGTCGGCGTTCCAATTCATCCCAAAGGTGTTTGATGTGGTTGAGGTCAGGGCTCTATGCAGGCCAGTCAAGTTCTTCCACACCGTTCAACAAATCCTTTCTGTATGGACCTCGCATTGTGCATGGGGGCATTGTCATGCTGAAACAGGAAAGGGCCTTCCCCAAGCTGTTGCCACAAAGTTGGAAGCACAGAATCATCTAGAATGTCATTGTATGCAGTAGCGTTAATATTTCCCTTCACTGGAACTAAGGGGCCCGAACCATGAAAAACAGCCCCAGACCATTATTCCTCCTCCACCAAACTTTATAGTTGGCACTGTGCATTGGGGCAAGTAGCGTTCTCCTGGCATCCGCCAAACCCTGATTCGTCCATCGGACTGCCAGATGATGAAACGTGATTCATCACTCCAGAGAACGCGTTTTCACTGCTCCATAGTCCACAGTCCCTGCTCTAGAATGCCATTCAAGCCAATCAGAAACGAGTGTTCAACAATGCCATGCTATATAATATTCCGGACTCTGACATTGCTCGTTCTGATATTTCCATCTTTTTACTTGTTGGATTTGCTGTGTATTATTTTGTAAAAATGTTTTGCTATAGTATTATTACTGGACTGTTGGAGATAGAAACACAAGTATTTCACTGCACCTGCGATAGCATCTGCAAATGTAAGTCGCTCTGGATAAGAGCATCTGCTAAATGACGTAAATGTAAAATGTAAAATGCAAATCTGTGTACACAACCAATAAACTTCGATTTGCTTTGACCGCTATCTTAAGCTGCACTTTTGCAATCTCGCCACAGGATGGCGCCATCTGCGTAGCATACAAAAGCCACAAGCTATTTGTAACCATGCAGTAGTGTCTTGTAACCAGTATTGTCTTGTAACCATGCAGTAGTGTCTTGTAACCATGCAGTAGTGTCTTGTAACCATGCAGTAGTGTCTTGTAACCATGCAGTAGTGTCTTGTAACCATGCAGTAGTGTCTTGTAACCATGCAGTAGTGTCTTGTAGCCATACAGTAGTGTCTTGTAACCATGCAGTAATGTCTTGTAACCAGGCAGTAGTGTCTTGTAACCATGCAGTAGTGTCTTGTAACCATGCAGTAGTGTCTTGTAAGCATACAGTAGTGTCTTGTAACCATGCAGTAGTGTCTTGTAACCATGCAGTATTGTCTTGTAACCATGCAGTAGTGTCTTATAACCATGCAGTAGTGTCTTGTAACCATGCAGTAGTGTCTTGTAACCATGCAGTAATGTCTTGTAACCATGCAGTAGTGTCTTGTAACCATGCAGTAGTGTCTTGTAACCATGCAGTATTTTCTTGTAACCATGCAGTATTGTCTTGTAACCATGCAGTAGTGTCTTGTAACCATGCAGTAGTGTCTTGTAACCATGCAGTAGTGTCTTGTAACCATGCAGTAGTGTCTTGTAACCATGCAGTAATGTCTTGTAACCATGCAGTAGTGTCTTGTAACCATGCAGTAGTGTCTTGTAACCATGCAGTATTTTCTTGTAACCATGCAGTATTGTCTTGTAACCATGCAGTAGTGTCTTGTAACCATGCAGTAGTGTCTTGTAACCATGCAGTAGTGTCTTGTAACCATACAGTAGTGTCTTGTAACCATGCAGTAATGTCTTGTAACCATGCAGTAATGTCTTGTAACCATGCAGTAGTGTCTTGTAACCATGCAGTAGTGTCTTGTAACCATGCAGTAGTGTCTTGTAACCATGCAGTAGTGTCTTGTAACCATACAGTAGTGTCTTGATGAGCAAATTCATGAGCTACTGTTCGCAAATTCACCTTGGCTATCAACTCCGATTTCAGAGCACTCTCATTTGAGTGTGCCAGAGCGCAGAATAACTAATGAATTTACCAACGCTCAGCACCAACACCCGCTGAATATGGCCATTGTCAGTAAACGTCTGCAAAAAAGCGTAATTAAATTGTTTCCATCAGCACAGTTACAGCCACCAACGCTCTGGATAACATGAAAACTGCCTAACCAGCTCTGCTAGGGCTAGTAATATGGTCAGAGTTAAGTGCTCTTTGTGTCTGGAAGTAGCTAGCAAGCTAGCCAACGCTAGCCAGTTAGCTTGGGTGCTTGACCTCCGTTGTGAGGTCAGAACGCTCGGATCCACCCTACTCCTCGGCCAGAGGGTCAGAATTTACGAACACCCAGAGTGCGCTCTGAGCACACTCTGGCACTCCAGACTGAATTTATGAACACACCCTGTTCCGTTTTTCAGAAGAAACATTTTGTTGTCTGTTCTTTTTTGAAATTCCCTCTCAAACCAATCCTAAGTGCTTTTGGTCTAACATTTTGTAAGACAGCCATTGAGTCTCAGTATCAGCGGCCTGTGACAGACCTAGTTTGGATCAGTGTTTACCCTGGGACCCTAACTGGGAACAGGTCAAAAGGTATAAAGGCCCCCCCCCCAATACACCTGTTCAGATTAGATATTTGTCACTGATAGGCCTATAGTTAGTACTGTGTTGTTACTGATCAAGTCTATTTCTGAGGGCAACCATTTTGTGACCATGCTGGTTTGAAGAAATGTTTGGGGTGTGGTTGATTGAACTAAGCAGGTAGGCCTATGTGTTACCTCTGGTTCTCAGTGTTTGTTTTTTCAACTTTGACATAGAGTATGGCTACATATTGGCTTTAGATTTGGTGCTAAATCTATCCTACTTCCCTCCTCTCTTCCCACATGAAACAATACTACAGTTTACTAGAATACTGCATTACTTACTATAGAAATATGTAGTGTACTGTAGAATACTATACTACACACCTTAGTATCCCTTGATCGTGAAGTGCTTACTATGGAATATTGTAGTATACTGTAGAATACAATAGTAAATACTACAGTAGTTTCTGCAAAAAAAAATGCTGTAGTAAATTTTACAGTAATCTTCAAAAACACACTTTTTTAACTATAGTAAATACCACAGTATTTAATTAGCATATATGCTGCTCATTCCCCTCCCCCATATCTCAATTTATGCCACCCATAAGTGAGAAACTTACACATATAGACCATATTGTGTTGCCTACAGGTTTTAGAAAATACTCTTTTAGTATTTCTCCAGTAGATTTCCTCATGGAGAAGGTCTACATGTTTATGTCAAAGATAATAAGACAAAAACACTATAGTAAATACTACAGTAATGTCTGCAAAAACACTACAGTAAATACGACAGGATACTACAATTAATTACTATAGTGTATATACTACAGTTTTCTTTTACTACAGTAGTAATACTATAGTTAATTGTAAATACAACAGTAAATACTACAGTGAATACTACAGTAATATAAATATAGTAATACTATAGTATTTTTTTTCATGTGTTTCCTTTCTCCTTTCTCCTGTGAAAGCAACCCGATGCAACCTGACACTTATAGCTGAACTCTCTCACCCTAATTCTATTACCTCTCATGTTTACAGTTACAGTAGGACTTAGGCCTACACCGCAGGCTGCCAATTGTGGGCTTACAGTATAGGTACAAAACTGTTGATGCCATTTAATCACATCAAGCGTCTCAGAGTAAGAGTGCTGATCTAGGATCAGTTCCCCTGTCTTATATTTTATTAATTATTATCAAAAATTATGCCATGGCATTGTTGAATACTCGTTTCTGATTGGCTTGAAGGACATTCTAGAGTGTGCATTATATCCTTACAACACACTGTATATCAGCACCGTACAATTCAATGGCTATAGTTCATTCTTACATGGTCTATTGAGCTGCTTTTGAAAGCAAAAGTCGAATTGAAAACATTATTGGCATTGTTGAATTCAATTTTCATAATAGCAAGCTAGGACTGATGGCCTGGTTAGCTAATAGTCAAGCCTGTTTGTTTGGTTACCAAGGCAACTACTGTAGCTAGCTAGTAAACTTGCTAGCTACTTCAATGGATGTTGAACACGTTTCTAGTGGCAAATGAACACTTTTCTAGCGGCAAATGTGTTAAATTATAGCCATGGTGTAAAAGGGACAATCAACTCCTGGCTCTATGAGTTCTCTGGAAAATAATGCAACTTCGTGGAAGGTTAGTTCCACTCAGCTAGTGCTTCGTGGAAGGTTAGTTCCACTCAGCTAGTGCTTCGTGGAAGGTTAGTTCCACTCAGCTAGTGCTTCGTGGAAGGTTAGTTCCACTCAGCTAGTGCTTCGTGGAACAACGACTTCCACGTCAGTTCATTATTTTCCAGGGAACTCATAGCCCCTCATTGATTATCGCTCACTTATAATAATGCTAAAACTGATCTTAGATCTGCACTCCTATTCTGAGATGCTTTTGTGAGTACAAGGCCTGGATTTATAGGCATGAGCCTGAGGCGTGAGTTGTTCAAAATAGAAGCACAGAAACTGCTTCTCTGGTTTATGATTCAGGAACTACTCTGCAGTCAAGATACATCTCTGGCATAGATCAAAAGCTTGGTGTACTTTTTGAAACTATGGTCGGGACGACAGCTTTGCAGATTTAATGACATGTTCAGAGGTATTTCTTTTGGGTAATGAGGTTAATATATGGATGTACAGGCGCCAGTGACAGCCCTCACCCAATGACCCTGGATATAGAGTGTTTGTGTGTGTGTGTTGGAGATGGAACGGTTGTCACACACCTAGGACCTAAGCCGTTTGCCGCTCTATAGTGTTTTTGATGGATGACTCTCATGCACCAATGACAAACAGCAACGCAGGGCAGGCCGGCATATTATAGCCTGGTTTACTGAGTTAATAGACACAAGCTCCTTAGTTTACTCGGGAATGCATCTTAGGTAGCCAATTCAATGCACTTTACACACTATTTTCAGGTTAAAATAGTTCCATTTCACTGTGACTGACCAGGCTTTAGAGAGATGTTTAATAATTTTGTCTCAAGATTTGCAATGAACAGGGACAGTTGATGAACTACTGTTCTTACAATACAAAACATTTGTAGTACTTATTATACGACTGATGTTTTTCCAACCGTCTGAAGTAAAGCAGTGTAATGTTACTGTGAAATTAACATGTCTAAAATGTATCTCCCTATGTAATGGGTAAACATTTACTCTGTCTGATTTAAAGTTTAATACGTCTATTTTGAGAGTCTGATACCTCTGTATTAAACGTTACAGTAAATGTTACTTTGAGGGACCAAATGACTCGTTCATTGTGAGTCGGAGGCCTATAAGCCATTATTCACTATTTCCTCAGCTTGCTTTCCACAGGCCGTCCATCATTCTTCTTAGTTCCTGATCTGTTCTGAAGGCTCCTCTTATCTCTTCTACTTAATCGTATGTTTAATCAGTGCTGGGGCTGTGTAGCTGGAGAGACTGCCCGGGCATATTCAGTGGGGCGCACAACGGAAAACGTTTTTAAAACAGTCTGCAACAGAAAGTGAGCGTTTCTTAGTTCAGGTAGTCATCCCTCTCTGTTTCAGTCCGTTTTTCTTCAGTTTGGTGCCTAATGAATATGGCCCTGTCTCCTTGGGTCTGCCTGGAATTTGAAGGCTGTATGTGGGTGTGGAAAGTGTCTGACGGGTTTGCTTTACGCTCCCTCCAGTCTGCTCAGCTCCTCTATTGGAACCACATGTCGGCTTGCACAAAACACGACACAGATCAGGGGAGGCCGGGAGGGGATTGGCTGGCAGCTAATCTGTTCCAGCATTGCTGTAATAATACTGACGTTACTAGAGGGAGGGTAGATAGAAGGTAAAGAGTGTGCACCAAATATTTGCCCATAGCAATCTAACCACTTGGGGAATCAAAGTAGCTTTAAAGAATCTATCTTTCACTATACAAATAATTGTATTTTTAACCCAGAGAAGATGCTTTAACGAAAATCACCCAGATTATCTTGTAAAGCTAGCTGACACAGAGTGGGCATCTTGTCATGTTTACCAGATTGGGTGGTAGCACGTAACTCTACATATCAGAGCAGCACCATCCAACGATGTGAAGACAGTAGTCACAGAGAGAACATGAAGTTATCTTCATCTTCCTCCAATCAATAGTAGCCAGCAGCCCCACCATCCGCCTGCTTCCCACTGCTGGCTTTATTGCCTCTTAAGTGAAGCTGCTCTGCAGAGGTGGGCATGGTTGATCCTTGGATGGGAGACCAGATGCTGCTGGACGTGTTGTCAGAGGGCCAGCAGGGGGCACTCTTCCCAATGGTCTAAGGAGACCCCAATAGCAGCGGTGATTTTTTTTTAATAAACAAATAAAATAAATGTATACCCCGTTTTTCTCCCCAGTTTTGTGGTTTCCAATTGGTAGTTACAGTCTTGTCTCATCGCTGCAACTCCCATACGGACTCGGGAGAGGCGAAGGTCGAGAGCCATGCGTTCTCCGAAACACAACACAACCCAACCTAGCCTAGCCGCACTGCTTCTTGACACAATGCACATCCAACGCGGAAGCCCGCCGCATCAATGTGTCGGAGGAAACACTGTACACCTGGCAACCGTGTCAGCATGCACTGCGCCCGGCCCGCGTCACTAGTGCGCGATGGGTCAAGTATATCCCTGCCGGCCAAACCCTCCCCTAACCCGGACGACGCTGGGCCAATTGTGCTTCGCCCCATGGGTATCCTGGTCGTGGCTGGCTGCGACAGAGCCTGGGCTCGAACCCAGAATCTCTGGTGGCCTTAGAACACAGGAGGCAGAGCAGCGGTGAATTGAAATGGCGGCTGAACTTACAACAAATGCCTCGTTGTACGTTGTACATTCTCACCTACTCTTTTCTGTATGGTCATTAGCACAGTATACATAATCCCAATGTATTGGCGCATTGAACCTCGGCGCACGCCATAGTTTAAAAACTCTGTGGATAGTGCTAAAACAATGACGTCACATCTACGTATATGCACGTTCACCATTGTCCCCATGAGTTACAGTAACTCTGGGTCACTGAAACCCATTTTGTAATGTGGAAAATCACGCCACACCACCGCTGTGTCAAGGCAAGAGACTATCAGTAAAGAATAATTAATCACCTCTCCATTAAATACTCATTGTGATAAAAAAAATGAAGAAAGGACCGGGGCATTATAACCCCAATTTCTTCAGTGAGACTTACAGTGCCTTCAGAAAGTATTCATACACCTTCCACATTTTTGTTGTGTTACAGCCTGAATTCAAAATGGATTAAATCGTGTTTCTTTCTCACCGATCTGCACACAATTCCCCATAATGACATATTGAAAACATGTATTTAGAAATGTTAGCACAGTTATTGAAAATGAAATACAGAACTATCTCATACAGTGCATTCAGAAAGTATTCAGACCCCTTAATCTTTCCACATTTTGTTATTCTAAAATTGATTAAATTGTTTTTTCACCCCTCATCAATCTACACACAATACCCCATAATGACAAAGCAAAAACACATTGTAAAATGTTTTGCTAATTTATTAGAAAAAAACCTGAAATATCAAGTATTCAGACCTTTACTCAGTAATTTGTTGAAGCACCTTTGGCAGTGATTACAGCCTCAAGTCTTCTTGGGTATGACGCTACATGCTTGGCACACCTGTATTTGGGGAGTTTCTCCCATTCTTCTCTGCAGATCCACGCAAGCTCTGTCATGTTGGATGGGGAGCGTCGCTGCACAGCTATTTTCAGGTCTCTCCAGAGATGTTTGAATGGGATCTGAGTCCGGGCTCTGGCTGGGCCACTCAAGGACATTCATAGACTTGTCATGAAGCCAATCCTGCATTGTCTTGGCTGTGTGCTTAGGGTCATTGTCCTGTTGGAAGGTGAACCTTAGCCCCAGTCTGAGGTCCTGAGCGCTCTGGAGCAGGTTTTCATTAAGGATCTTTCTGTACTTTGCTCTGTTCATCTTTCCCCTCAATCCTGACTAGTCTCCCAGTCCCTACCACTGAAAAACATCCCCACAGCATGATGCTGACACCACCTTGCTTAACCATAGGGATGGTGCCAGGTTTCCTCCAGACATTATGCTTGGCATTCAGGCCAAAGAGTTCAATCTTGGTTTCATCAGACCAGAGAATCTTGTTTCTCATGGTCTGAGAGTCTTTAGGTGCCTTTTGGCAAACTTCAAGCAGGCTGTCATGTGCCTTTTACTGAGGAGTGGCCACTCTACCATAAAGGCCTGATTGGTGGAGTGCTGCAGAGATGGTTGTCCATCTGGAAGGTTCTCCCATCCCCACAGAGGTACTCTGGAGCTCTGTCAGAGTGACCATCGGGTTCTTGGTCACCTCCCTGATCAAGGCCCTTCTCCCCTGATTGCTCAGTTTGGCCGTGCGGCCAGCTCTAGGAAGAGTCTTGGTGGTTCCAAACTTGTTCCATTTAAGAATGATAAAGGCCATTGTGTGACCTTTAATGCTGCAGACATTTTTTGGTACCCTTCCCCACATCTGTGCCTCGACTAAATTCTGTCTTGGAGCTCTAAGGACAATTCCTTCGACCTCATGGCTTGGTTTTGCTCTGACATGCACTGTCAACTGTGGGACCTTATATAGACAGGTGTGTGCCTTTCCAAATCATGTCCAAACAATTGAATTTAGCACAGGTGGACTTCAATCAAGTTGTAGAAACATCTCAAGAATGATCAATGGAAACAGGATGCACCTGAGCTCAATTTCGATCCTTATAGCAAAGGGTCTGAATATTTATGTAAATAAGGTATTTCTGTTATTTATTTTTAATAAATAAAAATAAACAAACATTTCTAAAAAACCTGTTTTTCGCTTTGTCATTATGGGGTATTGTGTGTAGATTGATGAGGACATTTGTTTTATTTAATCCATTTTAGAATAAGGCTGTAATGTAACAAAATATGGAAAATGTCAAGGGGTCTAAATACTTTATATAAGCACCTTTGGCAGTAATTATGACTGTGAGTCTCAGAGCTTTCCACACGTGGATTGTGCAACATTTGCCCGTTTTTTAATTTTTTTTATTATATTATAAACTCTGTCAAATTAGTTGTTGATCATTGCTAGACAGTCATTTTCAAGTCTTGCCATAGATTTTCAAGTATATTTAAGTCGAAACTGTATCTCAGCCACTCAGGAACATTCACTGGCTTCTTGGTAGAAACTATAGTGTAGATTTGGCCTTGTGTTTTAGGTTTTTGCACCCAAACATAACACTTTGTATTCAGGACAAAAAAAATTATTGCTTTGCCACATTTTCTGCAGTATTACTTTAGTGCCTTGTTGCAAACAAGATGCATGTTTTGGAATATTTTTATTCTCCACAGGCTTCCTTCTTATCACTCTGTCATTTCGGTTAGTATTGTGGAGTAACTACAATGTTGTCCTCAGTTTTCTCCTTTCACAGCCAATAAACTCTGCAACTGTTTTAAAGTCACCATTGGCCTCATAGTGAAATCCCTGAGCGGTTTCCTTCCTCTCCGGGAACTGACTTAGGAAGGATACGCCTGTATCTTTGTAGTGACTGGGTGTATTGATACACCATCCAAAGTGTAATTAATAACTTTACCATGCTCAAAGGGATATTCAATGTCATCTTTTTTTTTTTTACCCGTCTACCAATAGGTGTTCTTCTTTGCGAGGCATTGGAAAACCTCACTGGTCTTTGTGGTTGAATCTGTGTTTGAAATTCACTGTTCGACTGAGGGACCTTACAGATAATCATGTTAAACATGCAACTTATTACTGTATGTGACTTTTTTACTCCTGAATTTATTTAGGTTTGCCATAACAAAGGGGTTGAATACTTATTGACTCAAGACATTTCAGCTTTTCAATTATTATTATTTAAAAAAAAAAATCATTATAGGGTTTTGTGTGTAGGACAGTGACCACAAAAATCTACATCAAAATCAATTTTAAATTCAGGCTGTAACACAACAAAATGTGGAAAAAGTCAAGGGGTGTGAATACTTTCTGAAGGCACTGTATAGCTCATCCCTTATTTGCCATATGTGAAATGCTGGATATTAATTTGATCACCCTGTTGCATGAGAACTTTTCTGCAAAGCAGGAAATGTAAAACTTGTTGTGTATTTAAGGTTCAAAAACTACTTCTGAAGTTTGTAATTTCGACTTTGACATTTCAGACTTTTTTTCACGAAAAAGACTGTATATCAGCCCCTACAAAATGTCCATTAATTATAATTGTTGCTGCAGGATTATTTTCCTGTTTTAGCAAAACCCTGTCTTCTCGATGCAGAGCAGGGACTTTGGAAGGTGGCCCTATAGCCGCCCTACACTTCATCATCAGCGGCATAGTGCGGTCGCTCAGTTAGTTTTTCATTAATAGACCTGCCACTTTAAACTGATGCATGGGGTGCCAGCCGAAGGCCTCTTGAAGTGAGACCAGCTATACTGCTACACACACAAACAAACACACACACACACGCGCACACCTCAACAGACTGACAGCTATTGTAGTCCTGGATGTTGTATAGTCTGACCACACTATAGTCAGTAAAGGTCATAACCAAAGTAGTTGTTCAAATCTACATATAACCTACAATAGCGGAAACATTTTCCCTCTGACGATTGGAGGCAGTAAACAGATGAAACCCTTTATTGTTGATCAATAAAGTACAACATACATCACATACAGTACCAATCAAAAGTTTGGACACACTTACTCAATCAAGGGTTTTTTCTTTATTTTTACGATTTTCTACATTGTAGAATAATAGACATCAAAACTATGAAATAACAAATATGGAATCATGTAGTAACCAAAAAAAGTGTTAAACATATAAAAATATATTTTTGATTTTAAATTCTTTAAATTCCACCCTTTGCCTTGATGACAGCTTTGCACACTATTGGCATTCTCTCAACCAGCTTCATGAGGAATGCTTTTCCAACAGTCTTGAAGGAGTTCCTACATATTCTGAGCACTTGTTAGCTGCTTTTCCTTCACTATGTGGTCCAACTCATACCAAACCATCTCAATTGGGTTGAGGTCGGGTGATTGTGGAGGCGAGGTGATCTGATGCAGCACTCCATCACTCTCCTTGGTCAAATAGACCTTACACAGCCTGGAGGTGTGTTTTGGGTCTTTGTCCTGTTGAAAAACAAATGATAGACCCACTAAGCGCAAACCAGATGGGATGGCGTATCGCTGCAGAATGCTATGGTAGCCATGCTGGTTAAGTGTGCCTTGAATTCTAAATAAATCACAGACAGTGTCATCAGCAAACCACCCCCACACCATCACACCTCCTCCTCCATGCTTCACGGTGGGAACCACACATGCGGAGATGATCCGTTCACCTACTCGTGGTTGGAACCAGAAATCTCACATTTGGACTCATCAGAACAAAGAAAATCACACCTTTGGACAGATTTCCACCGGTCTAATGTCCATTGCTCGTATTTCTTGGCCCAAGTCTCTTCTTATTATTGATGTCCTTAGTAGTGGTTTCTTTGCAGAAATTCGACCATGAAGGCCTGATTCACACAGTCTCCTCTGAACAGTTGATGTTGAGATGTGTCTGTTACTTGAACTCTGTGAAGCATTTATCTGGGCTGCAATTTCTGAGGCTGGTAACTCTAATGAACGTATCCTCTGCAGCAGAGGTAACTCTGGTCTTCCTTTGTGGCGGTCCTCATGAGAGCCAGTTTCATCATAACGCTTGATGGTTTTTGCGACTGCACTTGAAGAAATGTTCAAAGTTCTTGACATTTTCCGGATTGACTGACCTTCATGTCTTATTAAAGTAATGATGGACTGTCATGTCTCTGCTTATCTGAACCTTCATGTCTTAAAGTAATGATGGACTGTTGTTTCTCTTTGCGCTGTTCTTTCCATAATATGGACTTGGTCTTTTACCAAAATAGAGCTATCTTCTGTATACCAACCCTACCTTGTTACAACACAACTGATTGACTCAAATGCATTAAGAAGGAAATAAATTCCACAAATTAACTTTTAACAAGGCACACCTGTTAATTGAAATGAATTCCAGGTGACTACCTCATGAAGCTGGTTGAGAGAATGCCAAGAGTGTGCAAAGCTGTCATCAAGGCAAAGGGTGGGGTCTTTGAAGAATCTCAAATATAAAATATATTTAGTTTTGTTTAACACTTTTTTGGTTACTACATGATTCCATATGTGTTATTTCATAGTTTTGATATCTTCACTATTATTCTACAATGTAGAAAATCGTAAAAATAAAGAAAAACCCTTGAATGAGTAGGTGTGTCCAAACTTTTGACTGGTACTGTACTTTATTAACATCTACATCTTACATATTTAAATAATATTGTTTTTATATTCTTTGGTCTCACTATGTTTGTGATAATGCTCAAATCTGGATTGAATAAAATGTCTGCAAAATGGCAGGTTTTGTGCCTGATGGTGGCCTAACAAACCCAAACAAATGGTCGGTCATGTCACGGTCTGAAGTCTATGGGTTTGCGGCAATGTTACATTATTTGGAGGAAAGTAGCGGAGGTGTATGTTGAAAGTGTGTTTGTGTGTGTGTGTGTGTGTGTGTGTGTGTGTGTGTGTGTGTGTGTGTGTGTGTGTGTGTGTGTAACTATACTTGTGGGAAGTCCCCACAGGAATATTTTAAATCGAACAAAAATTTGACAAACTGGGGACATTTTGTTAGTCCCCACAAGGTCAAATGCTATTTCTAGGTGGTTTAGGGTCAAGGTTTGAGCCAATCAATGTTAGGGTTAGAATTTGGTTTAGCGTTAGGAGCGAGGGTTCGTTTTTGGGTTAGGAGCTAGTATTCGACCAGGGTTAGGAGCTAGTATTCGACCAGGGTTAGGAGCTAGTATTCGACCAGGGTTAGGAGCTAGTATTCGACCAGGGTTAGGAGCTAGGGTTAGTTTGGGGTCAAGGTTAGGTTTTGGGGTTGGGGTTAGGGAAAATAGGACTCTGAATGGGACTGAATTATGTGTCCCCTGAAGGTTAATTATACAAGAGTGTGTGTGTGTGTGTGTGTGTGTGTGTGTGTGTGTGTGTGTGTGTGTGTGTGTGTGTGTGTGTGTGTGTGTGTGTGTGTGTGTGTGTGTACATGCGTGTAGAGTTTTGACTTCTGCTGTTATTTCAACATGCAGGAACACATACATGTGGCCATAACTATCCATCAGGTCGCTAGTATACAAGATTGTGTTGGAATGTGTGTGTGAATGCATTAGCTCAGTCAGTACATAGTAGGGATCTGACCCTGACACTGTGGTGGTCATGTAGGCCTGGATAGAAGACTCCCAGGATCCTTAGCCTTCATCCGCAGGGCCAACAGGCTGGATGACTTATACTCTGTCTCGGGCCCCGGCTCAAAGGAGTGGCCCCCGAGGGCCCCAGGGAAGCTGTGGAGGGAGTAGAGGCCGTTGATGCCAGGGTGGTGTTGCGGGTGATGGTGAGGGTGGTGCGGGTGGCTGGAGGACGGGGGCATGCCCATGAAGCCCACAGAGGGGAGGTTGCTGTGGGGATGGGGGTAAGGGCTCATACAGGAGGAAGACATGGTGTCAGGGCCCAGGACACAGCTCCCGCCAGACCCCCCACCCCCTCCTACACCTGGCCACAGGTTGCTCTGCATCTACAAGGGAAGAGAGCAGTCTGATTAGAGACCAATGACGAAGCTCCACCGATAGGCTGCATAAAAATAATTCCCATCATGCTATTTGAAAGGTAAATGCCAATGCTTGGTAATTGAATGTATGGGTCTATCATTATTGATTGATTTGATTGATTGGTTTAAAGGATTCTAATTAGTGTGTGATGATAATGATAGGTCATAGGTCACTTGCTATAACCCTTCTATGTGTCAGTGTGTTTGCTATCTAGTACCTATTGGAGGGAGGCAGGAGGGAGATATCGTATGTTGTGACCAAAGATCTATGTGTCAGGGTGTACCTGGTACGTAGAGACAGGGGCGTAACTTTCACTGGGGCACATTCTGAAATTGCATTTTTGTCCCGCTCAGATTTGTCATTGGAATGTGATACAAAAAGAGGCGACGGTGTTGCTTTAGGACCGTGCGGACGCCTCTGAGTGGTCGGGTAGGCTGTTTGGAGTGTTTATCCGACTGGATAAAACGTTTTGTTAATAATAATTATGTCCCCCCCCCCCACTTCTAAAACCAAAGTTGCACCCCTGTGCGTAGATATATCGTATGTCGTGACCAAAGATCTATGTGTTTCAGGGTCTACCTGGTACGTAGAGATATCATACGTAGCAGCAAAGTGGTTTCGCACCTCCTGGATCTTCCCGTAGCGTTCTCTCTTCCTCCACTTGGCCCGGCGGTTCTGGAACCATACCTGACGAATGAAGAGAGAGAGATTGGAGAGATGATTTTCTCTACCATTATATAGGACCCCTGCCTTGCCATGTTCCTACCTGCCTGAAAGAATTTGGCTTCAATTGGTTTCAATAGAACATTTAAATAGGTCCTGGAATATTGATTCATCTGGGGGGGACAAATATCTAATAATATTGCAAACTCTGTTAGCTACTGTAGCAGCAGGGTAGGGGACTTTATATTTTCTGTGTAGAGTGGCATTATTCTACCTGTACACGGGCCTCTGTGAGTTCGGTCCTGAGGGCCAGCTGTTCCCGGGCATAAACGTCAGGGTAGTGAGTCTTCTGAAACACCTTCTCCAGCTCCTCCAACTGGAAGGTACTGAACGTGGTGCGGTTACGGCGTTTCTTGTTCTTGCCCGATAGGTCGATTGAGTCTGCTATGGAGTCCCCTGGTTGGAGACCGTTGGTTGGCTCCTTCAGTTTGATGCAGCAGTCTGAGCCAATCACGGGATAGCCCATGGGCTTGGGACCCGCCTTCTCTCTGGCTGAGGGCGTACAGGGAGGGAAAGAGAGAATGATGGTTACATGTAAAAACAAAGTGTGTGTGTGTGTGTGTGTGTGTGTGTGTGTGTGTGTATTGTGTGTGTGTATTGTGTGTGTGTGTGTGTGTGTGTGTGTGTGTGTGTGTGTGTGTGTGTGTGTGTGTGTGTGTGTGTGTGTGTGTGTGTGTGTGTGTGTGTGTGTGTGTGTGTGTGTGTGTGTGTGTAAAGTACATTTCTGTGTTTCAGCAAGGCTCAGATGTCTACCTGTGGTAATGTTGTCACACAGAGATGCTCAGAATACACAGCCAACCTAAGGCTGGCTAGGGATGGTTCATTAGCCTCCACTGTAAGAGGCAGCAACATAACATTCTGGATAATAATAAACAGGATGCAGCCACGCAGGCTTGTCTTTTCTCCGGAGATATGACTAAGATCTGAACGAGAACGTTCCCATGTTGTCTCAGGGGTCTCCCAGCTCCTCCTCCCCCAATACGAGGTATGAAGGCCTGATTAGAAACGACGAATAGAGTGGTAACTGTAGTATTATGTTAAAACACTAAGTGAGCTGCTTGTTGTATCGTTTTACTATATGAACAAATCTGCATGAGATAGTGTTGGAAATAAACTTTCGTCAGAAATAAATGATGGTTTAGTCAGATCTGACCAGACACAACATTCCAGCCTACTGCAACACTGTTTGTTCTGATTTGCTGTGAACACCCCTCCTTCTGAAGGTCTTGAATCACTGAGCAGAAAACAACCTCTGTGTGAGTCCCAAATGTATTTGTCCATTTAGAAAGTTAGAAATTCGACCCCATTTGACCCATATTTGATAGAAAGTACGATTGTGTGTATGAAATAACAAACCAATGAAATGTAAATCTACACTGAGTGTACAAAACATGATCAACAGCTGCTCTTTCTATGACAGACTGACCAGGTGAATCCAGGTGAAAGCTGTGATCCCTTATTGATGTCGCCTGTTAAATCCACGTCAATCAGTGTAGATGAAGGGGAAGAGACAGGTTAAAGAAGGATTTTTAAGCCTTGAGACAAATGAGACATGGATTGTGTATGTGTGCCATTCAGAGGGTGAATGGGCAAGACTAAAGTTTTAAGTGCCTTTGAACGGGCTATGGTAGTAGGTGCCAGGCGCATTGGTTTGTGTCTAGAATTGCAACACTGCTGGGGTTTTTCACGCTCAACAGTTTCCCATTTGTATCAAGAATGGTCCACCACCCAAAGGACATCCAACCAACTTCACACTGTGGGAAGCACTGGAGTCAACATGGGCCAGCATCTCTGTGGAATGCTTTCGACACCTTGTAGAGTCCATGATGAGTGGATGACTGGACTGTACCATAATGTTTTACTCTGTGCGTGTTTGGATGACTGGACTGTACCATAATGTTTTACTCTGTGCGTGTTTGGATGACTGGACTGTACCATAATGTTTTACTCTGTGCGTGTTTGGATGACTGGACTGTACCATAATATTTTACTCTGGGCGTGTTTGGATGACTGGACTGTACCATAATGTTTTACTCTGGGCGTGTTTGGATGACTGGACTGTACCATAATGTTTTACTCTGGGCGTGTTTGGATGACTGGACTGTACCATAATGTTTTACTCTGGGCGTGTTTTTAGTGCATTACTGTTGACCGGGACCCTTTAGGACTCTGGACAAAAGTAGTGCACTATATAGGGAATAGGGATCGTTAGGACTCTGGTCATAAGTAGTGCACTATATAGGGAAAAGGATGCCATTTTGGATGTAACCCCCTGATGTCTATTTAGATCCAACTCACGTCATAGTTCATCATGCCAAGAGATTGGAAAGAGGTTATTAAGATTTTACAATCTAAGAATAAGTACTCAAAAAGACATCAGACATGCTGTAGTGTAGCTTTTACCAGTGGTGTAAAGTACTTAAGTAAAAATACTTGAAAGTACAACTTAAGTAGTTTTTTGGGGGTGTCTGTACTTTACTTTACTATTTATATTTTTGACAACTATTTATTTTACTTCATTACATTCCTAAAGACAATTATGTACTTTTTACTCCGTACATTTTCCCTGACACCTTAAAGTACTCCTTAAATGTTTAATGTTTAGCAGGACAGGAAAATGGTCCAATTCACGCACTAATCAAGAAAACATCACTGGTCATCTACTGCCTCTTATCTGGTGGACTCACGAAAACACAAATGCTTTGTTTATAAATGATGTCTGAGTGTTGGAGCATGCCCCTGGCTAGCCATAAATTTAAAAAACAAGAAAAGTGTGGCGTGTGGTTTGCTTAATATAAGGAATTTGAAATGATTTTTTACTTTTGATACTAAGTATATTTTGGCAATTGCATTTACATTTTGATACTCAAGTATATTTAAAACCAAATACTTTTAGACTTTTACTCAAGTAGTATTTTACTGGGTGACTTTCACTTTTACTTGATTCATTTTCTATAAAAGGTATCTTTACTTTTACTCAAGTATAACAATTGGGTACTTTTTCCACCGCTGGCTTTTACCAAGAGCCCACATCCTCTCTCCCTATGGTCCAGTGTAATTGGAGATGCACAGTATGTGAAATGCATTACAAAACTGTACAGTCGAGATAAAGTCCAAATGGACCATTGTGAGTATATACTGACATCACGGGGACATTTCAGCTGTTCTCTCCCTGACCTCTTGTTCTGTAAATGAAAAATGTAACATTTCGGGAGCATTGGATTGGGTTTAACAGTATTTTATAATTGACTTCTTATGCAGATTAGATAATGAGGTTGAAGTCTTGAAGCATTAGTAACAAGTTTTGATGAAATAGCATTTTTGTAATGTAACTTTTGCAAATGTAAAATGTTTTCTTTTTAATCATTTTGCGTTTGTACATATTTTTTTTACTGTGAAAGTCAAGAAGTGTCAACATGCATGAGATCTTGGGTTATGAATACCTGGTCAATTGAACATCCCCCTATCTCAATATATCTATTTCTTTGTATAACATTTTTATGCTATGTGGTATACCATCCCACTGCTCTACCATCCTTAAACCCTAACCCTCCCCCCTTCCAAGCACGGATAGACAAAACAGGAAGACTAGTCTGCCTTTGAAGGTGTGTGAGTCTGACTGTGCCCCAGAATGTTGGACAGCAAGCAACTGTCATGTGGACCACATCTCCACTCAAATCTGACCCAGAAAACCAACTCAGGTTAAAGTGCTTTAGAGTTCACAGACTGACAACAAATGGATTTCTCTTGTCCAAAAAAAGTATTCTAATCATACCAATATTTGGGGCTCTCAGAAACCGCAGTATTATATAGTCAACAACCACTATTTTGAAAATGTTCATGAAAACTCTTTCATTAAGTGTTTTTAATAAAACCCCTTTGTGTGCGTGTGCGTGCGTGCACGGCGTGCATGCGCACTAGTGTGTGCGTTCCTGCGTGTGTATGCACGCCTGCGTATGTGTCAAGTGTGTGAGCGTGGGTTGTGTTTGCTAATATCTGAAGAATCTAAGAAAATAAATCTTCATTCAAGACCACAGTCAAAGCCTATGGAAATACAATATCATCCAGTCAATTTGACATCAGATCATGCTGTTATCTAGATTGTAGATAAAGAGGAACTGTCCAGATGGAGGCTCTCTGCTCCATCATATGGCTGTCTTTGGCAACAACATGAATGAGACTGATATGAATGTTATTCTGAACACATACATCACTAAGTCCTTATCAGAACTCACATGCCTTCACTGGCAACTTTAGAGGATGGATTTCAAAACTTCAATAAATAATACTGAAGGACCATGTCATATCCTAAGACTTGAGTTCATGGGATATTATACAAGCTTGATAAAGTGTTTCTAACTTGGACTGCTGTATTGTTGCGTGCCTCAAGCCAAAGATTAAAAAAAATATCAAATCTCACATTAAATCATCTCATCATTACATTATCAAAACATCTGAGTTGGCCAAAGTTTTATCTAATTTGCATTTTCAGTTTTTTTAATCTAGTTCTAATATTGAATTCATTGGTATTAATTAATTGAATATATTTTACAGTTATTTAGAGAATGTTCTAATGTGGTTAAATGTGATGTTATTGCAAAAGAAAATGTCATTGAAAAGTTTGATGTAAACAACAAAAGGACACGGATTCAAATTTAGCATAAAGGACATCTTGAGAATCTAATTTGGATATGTGCAACTTTACTTAGCTATTCAGAAACAAAAACAAAACTTTCAGATAAGAAACATGATCAATTTCAAATAAACTCTAGCTGTATTATTATTTATTTGTTTAATTTATGAATGTATATTGTGAAGGCTGCACGGGATTGATGTGTTTATACCGCACGGATGGAAGCCTCCTGCACGCGGACGCCGTAATCACGCATCGAGACGGCTCATTCACTTTCTGACCTTTACCCCGCTCGCGCTTTACATCAAAACTAATTGTGACTACCACTGTCAAGTGCAGATAAAACCTGATGACATATTTATCACCAGTGAGGTGCGTCCACTTTTACCAAGTGATTTTTACATTTTGTCACCAAATGTAAGCTAAGGTAGCCTAAAGGCTAAAATACTTTTTTTAGATATAGTTGCACATTCATTTGAGTAGGCCTAGACAATTACGTGGGCTATATCATTTTGTAGTCGTCTAGGCTTATAATCGGCCATGGCCTTATTTGTTATGTGTTTCAACATATTATTAACATTTTATAGGCAACATTGGGGGAAATTATGTTCACCAAAATAAAGAATTGAAGTTCTGAAAAGGAGGTCGCAAGGAACAAAATATAGGCCTTAATTCAATACGTTAGACTAGTATTATCATTTGTAGAGTAAATAAGCCGTAGCAGTATTCAGATCTATACTACAAAGTAATTCCGTTTTTTTTGGGGGGGGGGGGTTGTTTGATCCGGGCCTGCTGTGTTGACTAATAAAGTCTTTCGATTGTCATTTGGAACACTGTCATAATTTATTCAAACAAGCTGAATAATAATACAATTGTAGGTGAACAAATAAAATCAGACATTTAGTGAAAATGAATTACGATCATTGGAGACGTTTTTGTCCAAGGCCTTGCAAAATACGCAGGCTGTGCAGCGCCAAAGAAACTCTGAAAATATATTTATCCGAGTCGCCACACTATAAAGACAAACTTGAAACAATTTGAGGTAGCTGGTTACAGAAATATTGATCTCCATTATCTTTTTCACGATGTTTTTGCCTGTTTGATAAGTCAAACGGTTTCCACAGGCAATAGACTCATGACATTATTCAGTTAGGCCTATATTATTTTGGTAAATAGCCTACGTTATAATAATAATAATAATAATAATAATAATAATAACGATTATTATGATAATTATGACTATTTTCGTAGTCTCACCCACTGATGGCCGTGATTTCGATTATTTTAATAAAAACTCCACTTACCCTCCGAGTAATTTTCATAAAACGAGCCCTTCCCGCTTACTGATAAAACCTTTTGGTCCTGATTAATATTTTCCATGTATTTGTTGTGTTTGTTGGGCAAGGCGCGAGGATTCGTGGAGGCTGCCCCGTGCGTAAAGTCCGCGGGCGCGCCGTCGTTAAACCGTCCCATGGAGCTTGAGTTGTAGAAGTCACCCTGGTCCCGGAGACTCAGACGGTGAGCGAGAGGAAGATGTGTACTTTTCTGTAGTTCATCGCAGGGAAGGAACGAACCTCCAGAACTATTCTGATCCAAACCGGGAGAGTTATTCAGTCGTGTCCGGTTTGGCTGCGAAGAGAAAGACAAACAACTGTCCGCCTCCATCATGAGGTCAGTCCGGCATGCACTTTAACGACTCTACTCTGGTCCCGGTTACAGTGAAAGCAAGGTTTCTTTGCGAGCGCGTGTTTTTTCTTACTCTTTTCTTCATTTTCAAGTGGGTGGGATTTAGGAGATCATGAACAAAGACCCGTGAAACAGGGAGGACCAAGCGGGACAGTGGGTTGATATGATCCGCCAAGAATTCAATCACGTGTGATTCCTGTCGTTACAATTAACCATTTAAATCCTCTTTCATTTTGTTACAAAAACAAGCAAATGACTAATTCGGGCAGGGATATAGAGAGCATTTTACGCAAGGCACATTAAACAAACATGGAGGCGTGTTGTTATGTTCAGTGCCAAATGGCCAAATGCGCCCGAGGAAATGTATTGGTGCCCTCATTTTCTTTCCACTTTGTTTTACAGATTATATTATTTTAGACCCAACTGGCCGGATTAATGTCAACGCAACAGTAGTTCTTTGTGATTCAGTTCAGGGAATGTGTGGGGGTTATCTATGAATATCTTGTATTATATTGCATCATAATCTGTTGACTACAATTCATGCACAACGTTTGATTTTCAAGCTCTTTTTGATGTTCTTTCTCAAATGCATTCTACTCGAAATGTTAGAATACGCATCATTTCAGGAGAACACTGCCGATACATATTAAAAACAATAGTGGGCCATTTGTTAGGCTTTTTTTAATGCTGTTGGCTACATTTTGAATATCCACAACGAAACTGAACTAAGGCATTTTGGTTGAAGATGAATATCACCTAAAATCTACTGAATAGACGAGATAACTTAGTTATGCGCTAGCTTCTTTTTTATTTTCTTTTTTCCCCCATCAATTAGACTTCATAGAACCGTTCAAGTAATAGTAACAAGGTTTGTCCTTATACTGCTGGGCCGGGTCCCTTGAATAATGCATTTAACACCAAGAAAACGGATACAGAAATAATGATTTTGTTACCACTGCCATGTCCTAACAGCCTTTAGACAGTCTGGACGGGTAAAACGTTTTGGCCATCTACAACCTCGGCTTTTTGGATCGTCTTGGCGGGAAGACAGTGTGGCATTTATTATCTGTTTACTACATGTTTTAGTTTGGTAATGGTATTAATATGTGTGTGTGTGGGGGGGGGGGGGGGATAATGTTATCGTTGACAGACTGTGATATTCGATATGGATATTTCTTGCTTACTTGTGGCATTTGCTTGTTTCCATTTATTTTCAAAATATCTTATTTTCCAATTCTTGATACAGTCTTGAGTTAAAAACAACAATAAAATAAAAATGCATGAAATCAAATAGAGCATAAGGACATTTAAAATAAAATAAAATCTATGCAATAACTCAGTTGCATTTGATAATTCCAACAAAAAAAACGTTGAAACAAACGAGCAGTTGATTATTTCAGAGGTCAGAGTTCAATAGAAACTGACAACCGAAGATATTCAGAATAAGCATGTACAATATCGAATGAAATAAACCAGGGCCTCGTTTCCCACAGCCTTTTGTAGCATTATGATCGTTAGAGCCGTCTAACTTCAGCACGAAGTTGAAAACAAATACAAAGTTGCCAAAGTATTTGCAATTGTTACAAACAAGTAAAGGATAAAAATCATTCAACTGAAAACCGAGACGACTGTAATTAAAATAGACATGTAGGCTACATGTGCCTATTTCAATCATATTGAAATCAATTTCATGTTCAATCAATTGAGTTCTATTTTACGACTAAGCTACAGTTTGTCATTTTTTTGCCTCAATGTGTTTCATGACGTGTGACAAGATGGCAACAATAATGTGTCCAATCTGTGATTTAGTGCATTAGTATTGGTTAAACATAATATGCTGCCTCTATAGCCTATCTGCAGCCATAGATGGTAATATCTCTCTAGGAGCTGATCAGTCGTCAGAATTGTGGAATAATTCTAATGTTATTAAGGTAAGATTTGAATAGAGGTAGCGAACTTCTCTCTTCGTGCTTGTTTGGAAAACTTAACAAGTTGACTAGAAAATAACAATGCATCTGGTTAGAGCTCAACTGGGAAACGATACATTAGAAAACACCTACACATTTTATACATGTCAATGGAACATTATCAGACATGTAAAATAAAGATATTTTGATTCATTAGGCGTACTGAAGGCAGATGATACAGTATCAAAGGCAAACATCGTCAATCACCAGCCATAAAAAGGCTGAACAGGTAGAGAGAAGGTCGTAAAGTACCGAAATTAAAAATAACGACAGTTCATTTTAAAAGGGAAGGTTCGTTAAATAGTTGTCAGATCAGTAGGCCTAAATAGTCTACTTCATAATAAATAAATAAAAGCGTTTTTGCCTATTTTCGAGGCTAAATATAGTGCAGGTGGGCAACGCCATTACCTCAAACATGAATTAATTAGAGTGTAAAATCACCGAAGTTGTGGTTTCACAGAAAATAAATCAGAATGTAAGGGAATTATTTTTCTTCTCAGGGAATCTAGGCCTACAACCTTTTGAGTTCTATTTGAAATGAACAGAAGAGGTTTAACCAATTTAAGACACTGTAAAACTTCAATGCTTCCCAGTTGGCTTTTAAATGAACTTTTCATTACTCAGAAGTATATTTCCAGGTGAATAGAATGAACCTTAAATAACGTCAGCTTCTACTAAATAGTGCTTGGAACTTGAGGTTTTGACAACAACGTTAAAGTGATCGGAAATACTGAAAACATTACTACTTTACTGTGATTAACATGATGTGACTATAAAAATAGACCTTTAAGCACTCTCATTAAATTCAAACGTTTTATGGCGGGCAGTCCAGGGTCAACCTATCATTTATATTTCCTAAAATAAATAGCTACAAGATAGGCAAAATAAAGTTGTCGCATGAGCAAACAAGACATAAATACACACATTCTCTGATTCTAATTTTCACTCTTTAAATATAAAACACACAAAGTTTGACTACTCTGCAGAAAGATGTAGCCCGTAAGATTAAAGGATTCTGACTGTTGATATTGACATGGTCTCTCCAATCTGCGCCATCTCTAAACACGGTGCACTTACGGAGCTCAGAAATGGCAACGTTGGTTTTGAAGACCTCTCATAATCTTTTGGATACATATGGAGGCCGCATGGAGCCAAACCTGATGGACAAGTGTGTAAACAACCGCGCCATTTGGGTATATAGGGGACATAAGTACCGTTTTTATTTAGTGTGGCGTTCCAAAAGTCTAAACTGTCAACAGAGAAGGGAAGCTATATCTCTTCACTATAACATACCGAAATTGCATGACGTGTGCAGTTAGAGGAAATGTCGACCATTGCAGAACTCGTTTTCTAGTTTATAGTAGGCTACTGTATTACTAACATATGCCTAAATTCACTCTACAGCACAGCCTCCAACAACAGCCCACTGGGCACACACTGGTTGAATCAACGCTGTTTCCACGTCATTTCAATGAAATTACGTTGAACCAACATGGAATGGACGTTGATGTCTGTGCCCGGTGGGATATCTGTGGATCTTACAGGCAGCCACATTCCCAAGTTGGTCATTTCAGAACAAAATTAGATGTCCATGAAACATTCACAAACAAACACCTGCATGTTATGATTTTACTCTCCTGGCCCAAAAGGAACGATCGTGACCCTAAAGGGGTGATCATGACCCAAAAGGAGCCATCGTGACCCTAAAAGGGTGATCATGACCCAAAAGGAGCCATCGTGACCCAAAGCCAGAATGCAAGCTGGTTCTAGAAGTTGCTCACACAAATTACAAAGACATGACTACTTAACAAGTGGAGAAGACCAGCTGCTTTATGATCTGGCTGATTTGTGTCCTTTAACTTAATGCAATTAATTAATGTGCAACATGACTCCGATTATGTTATTTGGGTCAAGACAAGAGAGCACGTAGAGGTTGGAGAGAGTGTTGTCTTGGGGTCTTTCCATGTGATTCCAGGAGATAAGAGGTGCTCAAAGTTGACCCATTTTTGCATACCCCACCATACCATGAGACATCCATGTCTTCATGACTGACAAAGATAAACGGTTGAGTTTGATATAATTTGAAAGCTTACAAACAGGGTTGTCAAACTAATGAATAATTTATTGAAAAAAATTGGTTTTTAATAAAAAAAACATATTTTGGAAACACTTTATTTTAAGGGTCCATAATAAACCATGTATAAAGCATTTATAAACCATTTGCTTATCATTTATGAATCATTACTCCCACATTTGTAAATGTTAGTAAGCAAGTTATTCACACACACATATATATATATATACATATATACATATATATACATACATATATACATACATACACTGCTCAAAAAAATAAAGGGAACACTTAAACAACACAATGTAACTCCAAGTCAATCACACTTCTGTGAAATCAAACTGTCCACTTAGGAAGCAACACTGATTGACAATACATTTCACATGCTGTTGTGCAAATGGAATAGACAACAGGTGGAAATTATAGGCAATTAGCAAGACACCCCCAATAAAGGAGTGGTTCTGCAGGTGGGGAGCACAGACCACTTCTCAGTTCCTATGCTTCCTGGCTGATGTTTTGGTCACTTTTGAATGCTGGCGGTGCTTTCACTCTAGTGGTAGCATGAGACGGAGTCTACAACCCACACAAGTGGCTCAGGTAGTGCAGCTCATCCAGGATGGCACATCAATGCGAGCTGTGGCAAGAAGGTTTACTGTGTCTGTCAGCGTAGTGTCCAGAGCATGGAGGCGCTACCAGGAGACAGGCCAGTACATCAGGAGACGTGGAGGAGGCCGTAGGAGGGCAACAACCCAGCAGCAGGACCGCTACCTCCGCCTTTGTGCAAGGAGGAGCAGGAGAAGCACTGCCAGAGCCCTGCAAAATGACCTCAAGCAGGCCACAAATGTGCATGTGTCTGCTCAAACGGTCAGAAACAGACTCCATGAGGGTGGTATGAGGGCCCTACGTCCACAGGTGGGGGTTGTGCTTACAGCCCAACACCGTGCAGGACGTTTGGCATTTGCCAGAGAACACCAAGATTGGCAAATTCACCACTGGCGCCCTGTGCTCTTCACAGATGGAAGCAGGTTCACACTGAGCATGTGACAGACGTGACAGAGTCTGGAGACGCCGTGGAGAACGTTCTGCTGCCTGCAACATCCTCCAGCATGACCGGTTTGGCGGTGGGTCAGTCATGGTGTGGCGTGGCATTTCTTTGGGGGGCCACACAGCCCTCCATGTGCTCGCCAGAGGTAGCCTGACTGCCATTAGGTACCGAGATGAGATCCTCAGACCCCTTGTGAGACCATATGCTGGTGCGGTTGGCCCTGGGTTCCTCCTAATACAAGACAATGCTAGACCTCATGTGGCTGGAGTTTGTCAGCAGTTCCTGCAAGAGGAAGGCATTGATGCTATGGACTGGCCAGCCCGTTCCCTAGACCTGAATCCAATTGAGCACATCTGGGACATCATGTCTCGCTCCATCCACCAACGCCACGTTGCACCACAGACTGTCCAGGACTTGGCGGATGCTTTAGTCCAGGTCTGGGAGGAGATCCCTCAGGAGACCATCCGCCACCTCATCAGGAGCATGCCCAGGCATTGTAGGGAGGTCATACAGGCACGTGGAGGCAACACACACTACTGAGCCTCATTTTGACTTGTTTTAAGGACATTACATCAAAGTTGGATCAGCCTGTAGTGTGGTTTTCCACTTTAATTTTGAGTGTGACTCCAAATCCAGACCTCCATGGGTTGATAAATTGGATTTCCATTGATTATTTTTGTGTGATTTTGTTGTCAGCACATTCAACTATGTAAAGAAAAAAGTATTTAATAAGATTATTTCTTTCATTCAGATCTAGGATGTGTTGTTTAAGCGTTCCCTTTATTTTTTTGAGCAGTATATATACATATATATATGTATATATATATATATACATATATATATATATACATATATACATACATATATATATATATATATACATATGTATACATATATACATACATATATATAGTGCCTTCGGAAACCAAGCCATGAGGTTGAAGGAATTGTCCGTAGAGCTCCGAGACAGGATTGTGTGAAGTCACAGATATGGGAAAGGGTATCAAAAAATGTCTGCAGCATTGAAGGTCCCCAAGAACACAGTGACCTCGATTTTTAAATGAAAGATGTTTGGAGCCACCAAGACTCTTCCTAGAGCTGCCCCCCCGGCCAAGCTGAGCAATCGGGGGAGAATGGCGTTGGTCAGGGAGGTGACCAAGAACATGGACGGTCACTCTGACAGAGCTCTAGAGTTCCTCTGTGGAGATGGGAGAACCTTCCAGAAGGATAACCATCTCTGCAGCATTCCACCAATCAGGTCTTTATGGTAGAGTGGCCAGACAGAAGCCACTCCTCAGTAAAAGGCACATGACAGCCCGATTGGAGTTTGCCAAAAGGCACCTAAAGACTCTCAGACCATGAGAAACCAGATTCTCTGATCTGATGAAACTAAGATTGAACTCTTTGGCCTGAATGCCAAGCATCATGTCTGGAGGAAACCTGGCACCATCCTTACGGTGAAGCACGGTGGTGGAAGCATCACATTGTGGGGATGTTTTTCAGCAGCAGGGACTGGGAGACTAGTCAGGATCGAGGGAAAGATGAATGGAGAAAAGTACAGAGAGAGAGATCCTTGATGAAAACCTGCTCCAGAGCACTCAGGACCTCAGATTGGGATGAAGGTTCACCTTCCAACAGGACAACGACCCTAAGCACACAGCCAAGACAACACAGGATTGGCTTCGGGAAAAGTCTATGAATGTCCTTGAGTGGCCCAGCCAGAGCTTGGACTTGAAGCCGATCGATCAACTCTGGAGAGACCTGAAAATAGCTGTGCAGCGATGCTCCCCATTCTGAATTCTGAATCCGAGGTGCTAAAGGAGCTCCTTAAACTTGACCCAAAAAAAACATCTGGGTCAGATGGTTTAGACCCTTTCTTCTTTAAGGTTGCTACCCCTATCATCGCCAAGCCTATCTCCAACCTTTTTAACCTGTCTCTCCTTTCTGGGGAGGTTCCCATTGATTCGAAGGCAGCCACGGTTCGTCCTTTATTTAAAGGGGAGATCAAGCTGATCCTAACTGTTATAGGCCTATTTCTATTTTGTCCTAAAGTGTTGGAAAAACTTGTCAATAATCAACTGACTGGCTTTCTTGATGTCTATTGTATTCTCTCTGGTATGCAATCTGGTTTCCTGCTCAGGCTATGGATGTGTCTATGCAACCTTAAATGTCCTCAAAAATGTCACCATTGCCCTTGATTCTAAGCAAAGTTGTGCTGCTATTTTTATTGACTTAGCCAAAGCTTTTGATACAGTAGACCATTCCATTCGTGTGGGAGTATTGGTGTCTCTAAGGGGTCTTTGGCCTGGTTTTCTAACTACCTCTAAAAGATTGCAGTGTATAAAGTCAGAAAATCTGCTGTCTCAGCCACTGCCTGTCACCAAGGGAGTACCCCAAGGCTCGATCCTAGGCCCCACACTCTTCTCAATTTACATCAACAACATAGCTCAGGCAGTAGGAAGCTCTCTCATCCATGTATATGCAGATGATACGGTCTTATACTCAGCTGGCCCCTCACCGGATTTTGTGTTAACCTCTCTAGGGGGTGTGGGACCCTACCGTCCCACCTGGCCAACATCCAGTGAAATTAAAGAACGGCAAATTCAAAAACAGAAATACTCATTATAAAAATTCATGAAACATACAAGTGTTATACATCGGTTTAAAGATTCACTTCTTGTTAATCCAACCACGGTGTAAGATTTCAAAAAGACTTTACGACGAAAGGAAACCATGCGATTATCTGAGAACCGCGCACAGCAGACAAATCATTACAAACAGTAACCAGCCAAGTGGACGAGTAACAAAAGTCAGAAATAGCGATAAAATGAATCACTTACCTTTGATGATCTTCATATGATTGCACTCCCAAGACTCCATGTTACACAATAAATGTTCGTTTTGTTCGATAAAGTCCCTCTTTATATTCAAAAACCTCAGTTTTGTTGGTGCGTTTTTTTCAGTAATCCATTGGAACAAAGCGCGGTCACAACAGACAGACGAAAAATCAATAAAGTACCATAAAAGTTCGTAGAAACATCTCAAACAATGTTTATAATCAATCCTCAGGTTGTTTTTGTCATAAATAATCGATCATATTTCAACCGGACAATAGCTTCGTCAATAGAAAAGGAAAAACAAGAAAGGCACGGTCCCGGTCACGCGCAGGACTCATGTCTGGAAATTTCCACTGTCCTCTCATTGAAAGTGGTGTTTCTCTCTCATTTTTCAGAGTAAAAGCCTGAAACAATGCCTAAAGACTGGCCACATGTAGTGGAAGCCATAGGGATCGTGAACTGCATCATAAGTCTTTGTATGGTGGATAGGCTTTCAATGGAAAAACAGGCATTTCAAAATAATAGCACTACCTGGATGGATTTTCCTCAGGTTTTGACCTGCCATATCAGTTCTGTTATACTCACAGAAGCTAGGAAACTTTAGAGTGTTTTCTATCCAAATCTACCAATTATATGAATATCCTAGCTTCTGGACCTGAGTAGCAGGCAGTTTATTTTGGGCACACTTTTCATCCAAAATTCCAAATGCTGCCCCTTACCCTAGTGAGGTTAAATGCTCTACAACAAACCTTTCTTAGTGTCCAACAAGCTTTCTCTACCCCTAACCTTGTTCTGAACACCTCCAAAACAAAGGTCATGTGGTTTGGTAAGAAGAATGCCCCTCTCCCCACAGGTGTAATTACTACCTCAGAGGGTTTAGAGCTTGAGGTAGTCACCTCATACAACTTCTTGGGAGTATGGCTAGACTGTACACTGTCCTTCTCTCAGCACAAATCAAAGCTGCAGACTAAAGTTAAATCTAGACTTGGTTTCCTCTATCTTTACCATTCCAATTTCACCCCAGCTGCCAAACTAACCCTGATTCAGATGACCCCGCTACCCATGCTAGATCACAGATACATCATTTATAAATCAGCAGGTAAGGGTGCTCTCGAGCGGCTAGATGTTCTTTACCATTTGGCCATGAGATTTGCCACCAATGCTCCTTATAGGACACATCACTGCACTATCAGACTCAATCATGGACACTCTTACTGATAGTTGTGGCTGCTTCGTGTGATGTATTGTTGTCTCTACCTTCTTGCCCTTTGTGCCCAGTAATGTTTGTACCATGTTTTGTGCTACTACCATGTTGTGTTGCTACCATGTTGTTGTTATGTTGTGTTGCTACCATGCTGTGTTGTCATGTGTTGCTGCCTTGCTATGTTGTTGTCTTAGGTCTCTCTTTATGTAGTGTTGTGTTGTCTCTCTTGTCATGATGTGTATTTTGTCCTAAATGTATATTTTATACATTTTTTACTTTTAATCCCAGCCCCCGTCCCCGCAGGAGGTCTTTTGCCTTTTGGTAGGCCGTCATTGTAAATAAGAATTTGTTCTTAACTGACTTGCCTAGTTAAATAAAGGTTAAATGCAAATATAAATAAAATCCAACGTGACAGAGCTTGAGAGGATCTGCAGAGAAGAATGGGAGAAACTCCCCAAATACAGGTGTGCCAAGCTTGTAGTGTCATACCCAAGAAGACACGAGGCTGTAATTGCTGCCAAAGGTGCTTCAACAAAGTACTGAGTAAAGGGTCTGAATACTTAAGTATTAAAATAAATTTGCTATTTTTGAAATAAATTTGCAAAAATGTCTAAAAACCTTTTTTTGATGTCATTATGGGGTGAATTTTTACACATTTTGTTACGTTACAGCCTTATTCTAAAATTCATTAAAAAAAATGTTTCCTTCATATATACACTGCTCAAAAAAATAAAGGGAACACTAAAATAACACATCCTAGATCTGAATGAATGAAATAATCTTATTAAATACTTTTTTCTTTACATAGTTGAATGTGCTGACAACAAAATCACACAAAAATAATCAATGGAAATCCAATTTATCAACCCATGGAGGTCTGGATTTGGAGTCACACTCAAAATTAAAGTGGAAAACCACATAATAGGCTGATCCAACTTTGATGTAATGTCCTTAAAACAAGTCAAAATGAGGCTCAGTAGTGTGTGGCCACCACGTGCCTGTATGACCTCCCTACAACTCCTGGGCATGCTCCTGATGAGGTGGCGGATGGTCTCCTGAGGGATCTCCTCCCAGACCTGGACTAAAGCATCCGCCAACTCCTGGACAGTCTGTGGTGCAACGTGGCGTTGGTGGATGGAGCGAGACATGATGTCCCAGATGTGCTCAATTGGATTCAGGTCTAGGGAACGGGCTGGCCAGTCCATAGCATCAATGCCTTCCTCTTGCAGGAACTGCTGACACACTCCAGCCACATGAGGTCTAGCATTGTCTTGTATTAGGAGGAACCCAGGGCCAACCGCACCAGCATATGGTCTCACAAGGGGTCTGAGGATCTCATCTCGGTACCTAATGGCAGTCAGGCTACCTCTGGCGAGCACATGGAGGGCTGTGCGGCCCCCCAAAGAAATGCCACCCCACACCATGACTGACCCACCGCCAAACCGGTCATGCTGGAGGATGTTGCAGGCAGCAGAACGTTCTCCACGGCGTCTCCAGACTCTGTCACGTCTGTCACATGTGCTCAGTGTGAACCTGCTTTCATCTGTGAAGAGCACAGGGCGCCAGTGGCAAATTTGCCAATCTTGGTGTTCTCTGGCAAATGCCAAACGTCCTGCACAGTGTTGGGCTGTAAGCACAACCCCCACCTGTGGACGTCAGGCCCTCATACCACCCTCATGGAGTCTGTTTCTGACCATTTGAGCAGACACATGCACATTTGTGGCCTGCTGGAAGTCATTTTGCAGGGCTCTGGCAGTGCTCCTCCTGCTCCTCCTTGCACAAAGGCGGAGGTAGCGGTCCTGCTGCTGGGTTGTTGCCCTCCTACGGCCTCCTCCACGTCTCCTGATGTACTGGCCTGTCGCCTGGTAGCGCCTCCATGCTCTGGACACTACGCTGACAGACACAGCAAACCTTCTTGCCACAGCTCGCATTGATGTGCCATCCTGGATGAGCTGCACTACCTGAGCCACTTGTGTGGGTTGTAGACTCCGTCTCATGCTACCACTAGAGTGAAAGCACCGCCAGCATTCAAAAGTGACCAAAACATCAGCCAGGAAGCATAGGAACTGAGAAGTGGTCTGTGGTCACCACCTGCAGAACCACACCTTTATTGGGGGTGTCTTGCTAATTGCCTTTAATTTCCACCTGTTGTCTATTCCATTTGCACAACAGCATGTGAAATGTATTGTCAATCAGTGTTGCTTCCTAAGTGGACAGTTTGATTTCACAGAAGTGTGATTGACTTGGAGTTACATTGTGTTGTTTAAGTGTTCCCTTTATTTTTTTGAGCAGTATATATATATGTATACTACCGTTCAAAAGTTTGGGGTCACTTCAAAATGTCCTTGTTTTTGAAAGAAAAGCACATTTTTTTGTACATTAGAATAACATAAAATTGATCAGAAATACAGTGTAGACATTGTTAATGTTGTAAATGACTATTGTAGCTGGAAATGGCAGATCTTTTATGGAATATCTACATAGGCCTACAGAGGCACATTATCAGCAACCATCACTCCTGTGTTCCAATGGCACGTTGTGTTAGCTAAACTAAGTTTATCATTTTAAAAGGCTAATTAATTGATCAATAGAAAACCCTTTTGCAATTATGTTAGCACAGCTGAAAACGTTTGTCTGAATGAAGAAACAATAAAACTGGCCTTCTTTAGACTAGTTGAGTATCTGGAGCATCAGCATTTGTGGGTTCGATTACAGGCTCAAAATGGCCAGAAACGAAGAACTTTCTTCTGAAACTCGTCGGTCTATTCTTGTTCTGAGAGATGAAGGCTATTCCATGCGAGAAATTACCAAGAAACTGAAGATCTCATACAACGCTGTGTACTACTCCCTTCACAGAACAGCGCAAACTGGCTCTAACCAGAATAGAAAGAGGAGTGGGAGGCCCCAGTGCACAACTGAGCAAGAGGACAAGTACATTAGAGTGTCTAGTTTGAGAAACAGACGCCTCACAAGTACTCAACGGGCAGCTTCATTAAATAGTACCCGCAAAACACCAGTCTCAATGTCAACAGTGAAGAGGCTACTCCGGGATGCTGGCCTTCTAGGCAGAGTTGCAAAGAAAAATCCATATCTCAGACTGGCCAATAAAAATAAAAGATTATGATAGGCAAAAGAACACATACACTGGACAGAGGAAATCTGCCAATGTCTACCAATGGCATGCCCATCTTTTTGAGAAAAATTACACTGGTCACTCAAAACATTTATAAAGTATTTCTAAAATATAAATAGCACCCACTTTGGATGAAGGACTGAAAAAATACATTTACTAATGATTAGTAAATAGTTTGTTAATATGGGAGTAATGATTCATAAATGGTGAACACACACAATACCTTTACCTTTAATGTCTATGATCTAAAAACGTGTACATTTGACATCACGCTCGGTTGAGACTCGACATGCTCTTGAATACAGGGGTGGGTGTGATGTTTTGGCTGATAAATGTACTAAAATGAAAATACAATTTAAATTTCAACTTTCCATTGGTACCACAAAGATGGTTGTAGGTTCACACATCTGAGAATAGTGACTTGAGAAGGAATATCCATTGTTTTAAATTAAATTGTCAACCCTCCATAAGAAACCTATTGAATTACATTTAAATTGTCAATGGCGTACCAGCTAAATTACAGTGGTCTGAAGGGTCCATTCTATGAATTCTGTTTCTATGATTTAAAAGACACCCACCCTGTATTCAAGAGTATGCTGTGTTTCAACCAATAGCATCCACAACAGATAACAGATTATGTAATTAGGGTCTAAATTACAACATATGCAAAAATGAGACAAATCTGAGTTAACACGTTTTTAGATAATTGAAGTTAAAGGTAAAAAAATGTTTTTTGTTTTTTTTAATATACTTTTCCAAGAAATTATAAAATAGTTTAAAACACTGTTTGTAAACTTAAAAAAAGTAAAGCAAACTCAACCGTTTTCAGTGATCAAGACCTGTATTTCTAATGGTAGGGTGGGGTATGGCACCCTATCATTTACTGTAAATCAAAAGGGGTGCAATCAGAAAGTGATTGAATTCATATGGGTGTCAGATAGCCTAGCGGTTGCGAGCTTTTTGAATCCCCAAGCTGACCAGGAGAAAATTCTGTTGACATGCCCTTGAGCAAGGCACTTAACCCTAATTACTCCTGTAAGAGGGTCTGTGCAGAGAGAAAGATTTGAAGCGAAATCACAAAATCTGTCCAAAATAAGCCCAATGTATCTCTCAACTTGTCGCTTGCCTTGGGAAAACCGCTTCCGTTGTTAGGGTGGAGACATGAGCGTCTTCCGTTGTTATCCATCTGGTCACTCTACCATAAAGGCCTGATTGGTGGAGTGCTGCAGAGATGGTTGTCCTTCTGGAAGGTTCTCCCATCTCCACATAGAAACTCTGGAGCTCTGTCAGAGTCACCATCGGGTTCTTGGTCACCTCCCTGACCAAGGCCCTTCTCCCCCGATTGCTCAGTTTGGCCGGGCGGCCAGCTCTAGGAAGAGTCTTGGTGGTTCCTAACTTCTTCCATTTAAGAATGATGAAGGCCACTGTGTTCTTGGGGACCTTCAATGCCTAGCTAAATAAAGGTTAAATCAAATCAAATAAAATGCTGCAGACATTTTTTGGTACCATTCCCCAGATCACAATCCTGTCTCGGAGCTGTACGGACAATTACTTTGACCTCGTGGCTTGGTTTTTGCTCTGACATTCACTGTTAACCGTGGGACCTTATATAGACAGGTGTGTGCCTTTCTAAATCATGTCCAAACAATTGAATTTACCACAGGTGGACTCTAATCAAGTTGTAGAAACATCAAGGATACATTTTTTATTTTGAATAAATTAGCAAAGATTTCAATTGTAGTTTCATTATGGTGTATTGTGTGTAGATTGATGAGGAAAACATTTAATTTAATCAATTTTATAATTAGGCTGTAACTGAACAAAATGCGGAAAAAGTCAAGGGGTCAGAATTCTTTCCGAATGCACTGTAGCTGCAATTCATCAAACTCATAAATACCACATAACATTTACAATCCATCAAACTCATAAAGACCACATAACATTTACAATCCATCAAACTCATAAAGACCACATCACATTTACAATTCATCAAACTCATAAAGACCACATAACATTTACAATTCATCAAATTCATAAGCTGCGTACCAATTATAAGTCTACATTCTCTCTGTATCGTTATAGGGAAATTAGGAGGACAGGGTTAGAATGTTGCTGCTTAAATCTCATGACAACCATGTCCACTCAGCCTGAGGCCACAGAGAGCTCTGGAACTCAAAACTCAGCTCAGTAAATACATTCCAGATATTTGGAGTAAGACGAGGAACATGTCTGTACTGCTATGATCTCTGGGGTATTCCCTCAGGTAACAACAGGGTTTTCATGAATCTTGCCTGAAGAGAGAGGAGTGAGGGAAAAGTAGGAAGAGAGGATGTTGTCGAGGATCATGGGCTATATTTTTTTGCTCCTTTGCACCATATTATTTATATTTTAACTTTTAACTTTCTTCAAACTACAAATCTACCATTCCAGTGTTTTTTCTTGCCATACTTTATTTACTTTGCCACCATGGCATTTTTTTGCCTTTACCTCCATTTATCTCACATCATTTGCTCACATTGTATATAGTCTTATTTTTTTCTACTGCATCATTGATTGTATGTTGTTTTACTCCATGTGTAACTCTGTGTTTTTGTATGTTGTCGAACTGCTTTGCTTTATCTTGGCCAGGTCGCAATTGTAAATGAGAACTTGTTCTCAACTTGCCTACCTGGTTAAATAAAGGTGAAATAAAATAAATAAAAATAAAATATGTTATTTGCTGCTGGATGTGAGTCCACCCCTGTCTACTGGGTTGGCCTATGACAGAGGTTAGTATAGACAGGGGTTACTATGGACAGGGGTTACTATGGACAGGGGTTAATATAGACAGGGGTTACTATAGACAGGGGTTAATATAGACAGGGGTTACTATGGACAGGGGTTACTATGGACAGGGGTTAATATAGACAGGGGTTACTATGGACAGGGGTTAATATAGACAGGGGTTACTATAGACAGGGGTTAATATAGACAGGGGTTACTATGGACAGGGGTTACTATAGACAGGGGTTAATATAGACAGGGGTTACTATGGACAGGGGTTACTATGGACAGGGGTTAATATAGACAGGGGTTACTATGGACAGGGGTTAATATAGACAGGGGTTACTATAGACAGGGGTTAATATAGACAGGGGTTAATATGGACAGGGGTTAATATAGACAGGGGTTAATATAGACAGGGGTTACTATGGACAGGGGTTACTATGGACAGGGGTTACTATAGACAGGGGTTAATATAGACAGGGGTTACTATGGACAGGGGTTACTATAGACAGGGGTTACTATAGACAGGGGTTAATATAGACAGGGGTTACTATGGACAGGGGTTACTATGGACAGGGGTTACTATAGACAGGGGTTAATATAGACAGGGGTTAATATGGACAGGGGTTACTATGGACAGGGGTTACTATAGACAGGGGTTAATATAGACAGGGGTTACTATGGACAGGGGTTACTATGGACAGGGGTTACTATGGACAGGGGTTAATATAGACAGGGGTTACTATAGACAGAGGTTAATATAGACAGGGGTTACTATGGACAGGGGTTAATATAGACAGGGGTTAATATAGACAGGGGTTACTATAGACAGGGGTTAATATAGACAGGGGTTAATATGGACAGGGGTTACTATGGACAGGGGTTAGTATAGACAGGGGTTACTATAGACAGGGGTTACTATAGACAGAGGTTACTATAGACAGGGGTTAATATGGACAGGGGTTACTATAGACAGGGGTTACTATAGACAGGGGTTAATATGGACAGGGGTTACTATAGACAGGGGTTACTATAGACAGGGGTTACTATGGACAGGTTACTATAGACAGGTTACTATAGACAGGGGCTACTATGGACAGGGGTTAATATAGACAGGGGTTACTATAGACAGGGGTTACTATGGACAGGTTACTATAGACAGGGGTTAATATAGACAGGGGTTACTATAGACAGGGGTTACTATGGACAGGTTACTATAGACAGGGGTTAATATAGACAGGGGTTAATATAGACAGGGGTTAATATAGACAGGGGTTACTATGGACAGGGGTTACTATAGACAGGGGTTACTATAGACAGGGGTTACTATGGACAGGGGTTACTATAGACAGGGGTTACTATAGACAGGGGTTAATATAGACAGGGGTTACTATAGACAGGGGTTACTATGGACAGGTTACTATAGACAGGGGTTAATATAGACAGGGGTTACTATAGACAGGGGTTAATATAGACAGGGGTTAATATAGACAGGGGTTAATATAGACAGGGGTTACTATGGACAGGGGTTACTATGGACAGGGGTTACTATGGACAGGGGTTAATATAGACAGGGGTTAATATAGACAGGGGTTACTATGGACAGGGGTTACTATGGACAGGGGTTAATATAGACAGGGGTTACTATGGACAGGGGTTACTATAGACAGGTTACTATAGACAGGGGCTACTATGGACAGGGGTTAATATAGACAGGGGTTAATATAGACAGGGGTTACTATGGACAGGGGTTACTATGGACAGGGGTTAATATGGACAGGGGTTACTATGGACAGGGGTTAATATAGACAGGGGTTAATATAGACAGGGGTTACTATGGACAGGGGTTACTATGGACAGGGGTTACTATGGACAGGGGTTACTATGGACAGGGGTTAATATAGACAGGGGTTAATATAGACAGGTTACTATAGACAGGGGTTAATATAGACAGGGGTTACTATGGACAGGGGTTACTATAGACAGGGGTTAATATAGACAGGGGTTACTATGGACAGGGGTTACTATAGACAGGTTACTATAGACAGGGGCTACTATGGACAGGGGTTAATATAGACAGGGGTTAATATAGACAGGGGTTACTATGGACAGGGGTTACTATGGACAGGGGTTACTATGGACAGGGGTTACTATGGACAGGGGTTACTATAGACAGGTTACTATAGACAGGGGTTAATATGGACAGGGGTTACTATGGACAGGGGTTAATATAGACAGGGGTTAATATAGACAGGGGTTAATATAGACAGGGGTTACTATGGACAGGGGTTACTATGGACAGGGGTTACTATGGACAGGGGTTACTATAGACAGGGGTTAATATAGACAGGGGTTAATATAGACAGGGGTTACTATGGACAGGGGTTACTATGGACAGGGGTTAATATAGACAGGGGTTACTATGGACAGGGGTTACTATAGACAGGTTACTATAGACAGGGGCTACTATGGACAGGGGTTACTATGGACAGGGGTTACTATGGACAGGGGTTACTATGGACAGGGGTTACTGTGGACAGGGGTTACTATGGACAGGGGTTACTATAGACAGGGGTTACTATAGACAGGGGTTACCATGGACAGGGGTTAATATAGACAGGGGTTACTATGGACAGGGGTTACTATGGACAGGGGTTACTATGGACAGGGGTTCCTATGGACAGGGGTTACTATAGACAGGGGTTACTATGGACAGGGGTTCCTATGGACAGGGGTTACTATGGACAGGGGTTACTATGGACAGGGGTTAATATAGACAGGGGTTACTATAGACAGGGGTTACTATGGACAGGTTACTATAGACAGGGGTTAATATAGACAGGGGTTACTATAGACAGGGGTTACTATAGACAGGGGTTAATATAGACAGGGGTTACTATAGACAGGGGTTAATATAGACAGGGGTTACTATAGACAGGGGTTACTATGGACAGGTTACTATAGATAGGGGTTAATATAGACAGGGGTTAATATAGACAGGGGTTACTATGGACAGGGGTTACTATAGACAGGGGTTACTATAGACAGGGGTTACTATGGACAGGGGTTACTATAGACAGGGGTTACTATAGACAGGGGTTAATATAGACAGGGGTTACTATAGACAGGGGTTACTATGGACAGGTTACTATAGACAGGGGTTAATATAGACAGGGGTTACTATAGACAGGGGTTACTATAGACAGGGGTTAATATAGACAGGGGTTAATATAGACAGGGGTTACTATGGACAGGGGTTACTATGGACAGGGGTTACTATGGACAGGGGTTAATATAGACAGGGGTTAATATAGACAGGGGTTACTATGGACAGGGGTTACTATGGACAGGGGTTAATATAGACAGGGGTTACTATGGACAGGGGTTACTATAGACAGGTTACTATAGACAGGGGCTACTATGGACAGGGGTTACTATAGACAGGGGTTACTATGGACAGGGGTTTATATAGACAGGGGTTACTATGGACAGGGGTTACTATGGACAGGGGTTACTATAGACAGGGGTTACTATAGACAGGTTACTATAGACAGGGTTAATATAGCGTGATCTCTATTTGTATATGTAGCAGGGAATCCCACCTGAGCCAGAGGTACACCAAATGACCAAAAGTATGTGGACACCTGCTCGTTGAACATCTCATTCCAAAATCATGTGCATTAATATGGAGTTGGTCCCCCCCCTTTGCTGCTATAACAGCCTCCAGTCTTCTGGGAAGGTTTTCCACTAGATTTTGGAACATTGCTGCGGGGACTTGCTTCCATTCAGCCACAAGAGCATTAGTGAGGTCAGGCACTGATGTTGGGCGATTAGGCCTGGCTCACAGTCTGTGTTCTAATTCATCCCAATTAAGGTGTTCGATGGGGTTGCGGTCAGAGCTCTGTGCAGGCCAGACAAGTTCTTCCACACCGATCTCGACAAACCATTTCTGTATGGACCTCACTTTGTGAGTGGGGGCATTGTCATGCTGAAACAGGAAAGGGCCTTCCCCAAGCTGTTGCCACAAAGTTGGAAGCACAGAATCATCTAGAATGTCATTGTATGCTGTAGAGTTAAGATTTCCCTTCACTGGAACTAAGGGGCCCGAACCATGAAAAACAGCCCCAGACCATTATTCCTCCTCCACCAACTTTATAGTTGGCCCTGTGCATTGGGGCAGGTAGCGTTCTCCTGGCATCCACCAAACACCCAGATTCGTCCATCGGACTGCCAGATGGTGAAGCGTGATACATCACTCCAGAGAACACGTATCCACTGCTCCAGAGTCCAATGGCGGCGAGCTTTACATCACACCAGCCAACGCTTGGAATTTCGCATGGTGATCTTAGGCTTGTGTGCGGCTGCTCGGCCATGGAAACCCATTTGATGAAGCTCCCAAAGAACAGTTATTGTGCTGACGTTGCTTCCAGAGGCAGTTTGGAACTCGGTAGTGAGTGTTGCAACCAAGGACAATAATTTTTTACGTGCTTCAGCACTCAGCAGTCCTGTTCTGTGAGCTTGTGAGGCCTACCACTTTGCGGCTGAGCCGTTGTTGCTCCTAGATATTTCCACTTCACAATAACAGCACTTACAGTTGACCAGTGCAGCTCTAGCAGGGCAGAAATTTGACGATCTGACTTGTTGGAAAGGTGGTATCCAATGACGGTGCAACGTTAAAAGTCACTGAGCTCTTCAGTAAGGCCATTCTACCGCCAATGTTTGTCTTTGGAGATTGCATGGGTGTTCGCTCGATTTTAAACACCTGTCAGGGTCCCGTGTAGCTCAGTTGGTAGAGCATGGTGTTTGCAACGCCAGGGTTGTGGGTTCGATTCCCAGGGGGGACCAGTACAGAAAAAAAAAATGTATGAAATGTATGCATTCACTAGTGTAAGTTGCTCTGGATAAGAGCGTCTGCTAAATGACAAAAATGTCAGCAACTGGTGTGGCTGAAATAGACTAATCCACTAATTTGAAGGGGTGTCCACATACTTTTGTATATATAGTATACATACAGATGCATCTTTACCCATTGGTCCATGATGAAAACACCACTTGACTTATTATGAGGTGAGCTGCTCTATTCCATTCAATGTCTAACTCATGAGTCTATGTTGGGGTCCTAAAGCCTAAAGCCCTGGTCGGTCCTCCGATCTGAACCTGGCCTTAACATGACCCCACACAGGAAATCAGCTCAGCCTGCTGGGAGTCCCAGGGCTCCCCTCTACTGCCCCTTCCCCCTTCTCTGCCTGCTACTGGATAAGGGCTCCCCTCTACTGCCCCTTCCCCCTTCTCTGCCCGGTACTGGATAAGGCCTCCCCTCCCCTTTCCTTCCCCCTTCTCTGCCCGGTACTGGATAAGGCCTCCCCTCTACTGCCCCTTCCGCCTTCTCTGCCCGGTACTGGATAAGGCCTCCCCTCTCCTTCCCCCTTCTCTGCCCGGTACTGGATAAGGCCTCCCCTCTCCTTCCCCCTTCTCTGCCCGGTACTGGATAAGGCCTCCCCTCTCCTTCCCCCTTCTCTGCCCGGTACTGGATAAGGGCTCCCCTCTACTGCCCCCTTCTCTGCCCGGTACTGGATAAGGCCTCCCCTCTACTGCCCCTTCTCTGCCCGGTACTGGATAAGGCCTCCCCTCTACTGCCCCTTCCCCCTTCTCTGCCCGGTACTGGATAAGGGCTCCCCTCTACTGCCCCTTCCCCCTTCTCTGCCCGGTACTGGATAAGGCCTCCCCTCTACTGCCCCTTCCCCCTTCTCTGTCCGGTACTAGATAAGGCCTCCCCTCTACTGCCCCTTCCCCCTTCTCTGCCCAGTACTGGATAAGGCCTCCCCTCTACTGCCCCTTCCCCCTTCTCTGCCCGGTACTGGATAAGGCCTCCCCTCTCCTTCCCCCTTCTCTGCCCGGTACTGGATAAGGCCTCCCCTCTCCTTCTCCCTTCTCTGCCTGGTACTGGATAAGGGCTCCCCTCCCCTCTCCTTCCCCCTTCTCTGCCCGGTACTGGATGAGGCCTCCCCTCTCCTTCCCCCTTCTCTGCCCGGTACTGGATGAGGCCTCCCCTCTCCTTCCCCCTTCTCTGCCCGGTACTGGATAAGGCCTCCCCTCTCCTTCCCCCTTCTCTGCCCGGTACTGGATAAGGCCTCCCCTCTCCTTCCCCCGTCTCTGCCCGGTACTGGATAAGGCCTCCCCTCTCCTTCCCCCTTCTCTGCCCGGTACTGGATAAGGCCTCCCCTCTACTGCCCCTTCCCCCTTCTCTGCCCGGTACTGGATAAGGCCTCCCCTCTCCTTCCCCCGTCTCTGCCCGGTACTGGATAAGGCCTCCCCTCTCCTTCCCCCGTCTCTGCCCGGTACTGGATAAGGGCTCCCCTCCCCTCTCCTTCCCCCTTCTCTGCCCGGTATTGGATAATGGCTCCCTCTACTGCCCCTTCCCCCTTCTCTGCCCGGTATTGGATAATGGCTCCCCTCTACTGCCCCTTCCCCCTTCTCTGCCCGGTACTGGATAAGGGCTCCCCTCTACTGCCCCTTCCCCCTTCTCTGCCCGGTACTGGATAAGGCCTCCCCTCTCCTTCCCCCTTCTCTGCCCGGTACTGGATAAGGGCTCCCCTCTACTGCCCCTTCCCCCTTCTCTGCCCGGTACTGGATAAGGCCTCCCCTCTCCTTCCCCCTTCTCTGCCCGGTACTGGATAAGGCCTCCCCTCTACTTCCCCCTTCTCTGCCCGGTACTGGATAAGGGCTCCCCTCTACTGCCCCTTCCCCCTTCTCTGCCCGGTACTGGATAAGGCCTCCCCTCTCCTTCCCCCTTCTCTGCCCGGTACTGGATAAGGGCTCCCCTCTACTGCCCCTTCCCCCTTCTCTGCCCGGTACTGGATAAGGCCTCCCCTCTACTGCCCCCTTCTCTGCCCGGTACTGGATAAGGCCTCCCCTCTACTTCCCCCTTCTCTGCCCGGTACTGGATAAGGGCTCCCCTCCCCTCTCCTTCCCCCTTCTCTTCTTGCTACTGGATAAGGGCTCCCCTGCCCTCTCCCTTCCTAGTCCTGACCCTCTTCTCTTCACCACTGCCTCCTGCCTGGCCCTCCATGGTTGTGGTCCTAGTCCTGGCTTAGGGCAGACAGACAGACAACAGACAGCCAACAAGGGTGACCTCAACCTTCTGAGCCTCTCCCCTCTCGCCCTAGTAGCCCCAGGCCATAGGCTGCTTCCCCCCTACATCCTCTCTCTCTCTCTCTCTCTTTTTTGCATTCACTTTTTTGTTGTTGTTCACTCTCTCTCACTCTCTGTTTTTACACACACACACACACACACACACACACACACACACACACACACACACACACACACACACACACACACACATACACACACATCTCAAGGCACTTTACTTTTTTTCAATTCAATTGTTCAAATAATGTGGCACTGCACTCTTGGAACATATGTTCAGAATTGTGGCCAAGGAAAGTTATGATCATGATACAGTGGAAGCATACAGGAGAAGGTCAGACGTAACATATTCTGTGGTTATGGAAGAGTAGTATAGAAGGCATGGCTTTAAAACAGGATTATTGTATCATATGAATGACAAAGTAAAGAAAAGCCAAAAAGCTGACCTCTTCCTTCCATGGGCACGCTGGGTGATCGTCCAACAGCATGTAGATGGAGAGTTGACAAGCTGCTCGTCAGTCGATCACCATACAAGACTCCCACTATTACATCTAAACTCTGTCAGGGCCTGAGTATACACATTGTCGACATGTGTCTGTCTTTGTCTGGCTGTCAGCCCCTGAAACCCTTCCTCTCACTACAGACCAGGGTGACGGTCGGTCCAACCTGGGGTTAGGGTTTGAATAGGGGAAGGAAACATGAGAAAGAGGAGGGAAGGGATAATTCAATTACACACCATGAATGCACAGAGATGATCCCATGTGAGCGACCTGGGCCTTTCCTTCAAAGGTCCCCTCACAGAGCCCAGTCTGTGGCCAGAGGCTCGGGAAAGGAGAGGCTCGGAAGCCAGTTGAGGGACGTGACTGACAGCTGCCGACCCCTGGGTCAGTACTCAGACAGGAAGAGTGGTGCAGGCTGGGAAATAGGAGTTGTAGTTGGGTTTGTGTGGGGAATTGGGGGTGTTCTGTCCTCTCTCTGACCTCATATGAGGCCAAACACGCTGAGGTCCAGTGAACCAGTGAATGGCTCCATCCACTGATGACTACATTTGAGAGATGAGTTACAGTTTGTTTTTGTCTGAGCAGATTCTACCAGTAAATCAATGCTGGGTTGTGATGGCACCGTCTCTGGCAAAAATAATCCTAGTTAGGAAATAGGCTGACATTTCTGATTTGCTCCCTGGTAAAACCCAGCACAGTCCACTCTAAGCTATGGAAAGAGCTGCGCCAGCATCATAGAACAGCATCATAGAACAGCATCGTAGAACAGCATCGTAGAACAGCATCATAGAACAGCATCATAGAACAGCATCGTAGAACAGCATCGTAGAACAGCATCGTAGAACAGCATCGTAGAACAGCATAATAGAACAGCATCGTAGAACAGCATCGTAGAACAGCATCATAGAACAGCATTATAGAACAGCATCATAGAACAGCATTGTAGAACAGCATCGTAGAACAGCATCGTAGAACAGCATCGTAGAACAGCATCATAGAACAGTAGCATAGTGCTGTGTGGAGGACCAGAGGGTTATGAAAACCTTATCAGTCAGTCTGATCAATGTCCCTCTGCCTCTCTACTCTGCACTAACTCCTAATGAAGGACAGGCCAGACAGAGAAACGGTATCTAACTCCTAATGAAGGACAGGCCAGACAGAGAAACGGTATCTAACTCCTAATGAAGGACAGGCCAGACAGAGAAACCCTCTCTAACTCCTAATGAAGGACAGGCCAGACAGAGAAACCCTCTCTAACTCCTAATGAAGGACAGGCCAGACAGAGAAACCCTCTCTAACTCCTAATGAAGGACAGGCCAGACAGAGAAACCCTCTCTAACTCCTAATGAAGGACAGGCCAGACAGAGAAATCCTCTCACCTTAGCAGAACCATCTGGGTAGCTGCAGTTAGCTGGAATACAGGGAGTACTGAGTGGATGCGTGCCAGTGCTAAAATAAAGGATCTCTAAATGTGTTTATAGTGAATGGAACTGCTGGCGATGTCCCCGTGACCCGAGAGACATGATTGAATTAGAGGTGGTCAGAGGAACGAACAAACAATGACCGTGAAGTGGAGTCGGAGCTGTGTGTGTGTGTGTGTGTGTGTGTGTGTGTGTGTTTGTGTGTGTGTGTTTGTGTGTGTGTGTGCGTGTGTGTGTGTGTGTGTGTGTGTGTGTGTGTGTGTTGTGTGTGTGTGTGTGTTTGTGTGTGTGTGTGTGTGTGTGTGTGTGTGTGTGTGTGCGCGCGTGCGGGACAAAGAGAGAGAGAGAGAGAGAGAGAGAGAGAGAGAGAGAGAGAGAGAGAGAGAGAGAGGCAGAGAGAGAGAGGATGCAAGTCCATGGTATTTTGATTAGGCATCCTAGGCCTCAAGCCAGGAACCTTCTCTCTGTTCCTCTTATTCTACCCTCCAGCCTGGTGTCACGACCCAAATACGAGACCCTGGTAGGACATGTTAAGCCGTTACACATGGGAACAGAGCACTGAGAACAGCACCTGTGGAAGGAAGCCACTAAATGCAGAAAATCCAAATCACTTTTAGAAGAATAGCCTAAAGCAAAAAGGAGAAGCATTTAGAGGTGTCCTGTGTAGTCGGACATAAACGAGTATCCTAAAGGATATGGGCAATGATTATGATCCGATTATTTTTCTCATTATCAATGATCGAGAATAAAAAGTAATTTTCGTGTGCCAGCAAGCATCTTTGTCATGTCAAGTCAGTCACAGACTTCCTAAACCATACTGTACTGTCTTTGAGTCAGTCGTGTACAAGTTTCTACGTGGTCTAAACAACTCAACTGGCTAGTTTGCCTGTCTGTAAAGAGAAGGGCGGGCTGTACGTTGATCCTGCTGTTCTGAACATATAGAGCGATTTTGGCTTCATCATTTCACCCAATCCCTTTTCCTCGCATGTTTTCGGTCTGATGGTTTAGATTGCTACTGTCTGCTATTATAATATATCACATGGCGGGACCGTTTGCTATCAAGCTATCAATGTGCATAATATCTAACAACCCGGCTAAGGGTAGGGTAAAAATTGTGAAATGCTGATCAGTATTCTGACTGAGTGACAGCAAACTTGTCTGCCCGCTGCTCCTAATCTGCAGGTTTTTGTTGTTGTTACAGTGAGAATGTGCAGGGAGTTATTTAGCTAACATATATTTAGGCATATTAAAAAAATTTATTTTTCCCCCCCCCGATCACGACTATAATCAGATCCGACTATCAACTGTCAGTTTACGGATACGATTACAAGTATGGCCACGTCGGAACACCCGTAGGAAACATCATCATCCTCATGTAGAAGTGGCCAATATGCTATATTGTGTTTCTAATAAATTACGATCTAAAAATGATATGATTACATGACCTACACCTCCCCCCCAAAAAAATCACAATTGAACTGAATAATTGAGATTGAAATGATAGGTGGATATCTTAGCGTGTGTTCTTCTTGGTACTGTAAGGCACAGTGCGACGTGCTTTATATTTAATAAGTCAATGTGTTTCAGCTGTCTTATATTCTGGATTAATATTTTTTTTAAACGAATCATAACATAAAAAACAGTAGCGTTTTAAAAAATAGCATTAATAATGTTTGTTATCATCAAATACAGTCCTAAAATACAGCGGGATCTGTGTCTACTAAAATGTAAAATAAAAGTATTCCAAGACATTCTGAAGTAAAATTATAACCAACAAAAATGATGAATACTAATGAATATTAGGTTATAATAAATATACAGTATAGTCATTTTGAAAATTTAGGCTATCAAAAAACTTTACCGTGATAAAAGAAACTTTGAAGAAGAAAGATAATTTATTAATAATTTATGAATCTATCCGTTTCTGGCTCCAGAGTCACTAGCTTTTCAGACTAGATATTTCACAACACAATTGAACATTATTTTCGGGAGACCATATTTGGCTGATTCATCCAGTCTTGGGTGAGACGAACAGAGAGTCTCTTTAGATTGTCGCAGCAGAACAGATGAGCTGTCGGTGTCTTCAGAGCGCTACATGACATCCATGCCAGTTTTCTGCCATCATTAGGACACCAACTTATCAACGATGTCTGTAAATAACTGATGATGAAAACAATGACAACTTTAAGGAATATAGAGAGCCAACGAAGTTCAACTGAGGACAGTATTGAGATATATTACATTTTTGTTGAGTTGCTTTTTTTGCAGTTGCCTTTAAAAAAATTGTAAATGTACATTTTATTAAACTCAAATGCTTACAGTAATTTCACAAATAATTAATTTGAAGATTATACATAGAACATGATATTAGAAGCGCTTAAATGTTTCCAAATAATTTTCTAATTGTATCTAAATATCGAACCATCATCACTTCATTATAAAAATTGACTTTATTGGTGGATAGAACATAAAATATTCCTAGAAACCAAAATAGCATAAAATACACTATTACAATAACTTGTTGAATAGGCTGCAAGTCAAGAGTTAAAATATTTCAAAAGGTCTTATTTCTGTGTAATTATCCAGCAGTGTGACAATATTGCAATACCCATTGCAGTGTACTTAGGCCCTACTATATGTACAAAAATGGTCTAGGCTACTTATTTTGCTATTATTTTAGGGGGGGAAACATAGGTTAAATCATCTAAAACTGTTAGACAACATCTCATCTAAGCATTCGATTGTTATGCCTTTACTAGTGTTGTTGAATTTGTCTTCAATATTTAGGGGTGATATTTTCATAATTGGCCATTGAAATGCAGCGATGGTAGACGGCCAAACCCAATGCGCGTGACCCGCGGTCTGGTTCCAGCGCTTCACTTGAGAACACAACTGACGCGAACGAGTTCTCGGGTAGCCTACCGTAGTTATGTCGCTCACATAAGGAGAATTCATCTTTCAAACGGGGCTTTTTTTTTTTTACACAGTCAGCAAAATTCTGGATAAATCATTAAGAAGTGTACAGGTCTACACGCACAGGTTGTGCGTCCAGGATGGCTGACAGCCATCTCCAAAAGTGACGTTTTTACGCACGTTCTCTCTTCATAATTAATAATGTTCCAGTCTAGTTGTGGTCCATAAAGCTATGATACAAATGATAAAAGTGAGTGGAAATTGATAGATTTAACACACAATTCCACTTTCATGTCTTTAGCCACTGTTGCAATCGAGAAAGTAAGGGTGGGATACAGAGCAGCTGCTGGCCTAATACAGTTGTAAAATTACCATTCTATTTGAATTTGGGGAAAGATACACTGAACATGACTGTGGATTGCTTTTAACAGCCTGCTTTCACTTCAGGGATTTTCCTAACAGACAGATTAGAATTATAAATGGGAAATGTGATAGAAAATAGGCTGAGTGGCTTATTAAAAGTGATTCCTTGTAGGAGTCCACGACAAGGTCCCAAATGGCACCCTATACCCGATATAGTGCACTACTTTTGACCAGGACCCATATGGCTATGGGCTCTCGTGTTTCCCTCCGTCTGCAGAGCTGAAACTAAACACGGAAGACAGTGCAGTTCACTATATGAGTCTAACCAAGGCCCAAAGGAAAGGCTTTTATTATGCTAATTACTTCTTCTTCTTCCTCCTTTTACAGACTCTGACAGAGACGCCATCAGATGCTTGGCCGGCCCTTAATAGGAGGCTTGGCGATCATTAGTGTTGTAATAATTCCTAATTTCTCATGACCTACCTGACGTGCTGGATACACATTATTATGAGAATAACTACTTATTTCATGGCTTCTCATTCCTTCTACCTGACGTGTTTGGAGGTGCTCAGTCTACACAGCCAAGAACAAAACCAAAACAAGTTCTCTCTTCAACAGAGAAGTTCCACATTGTTTAAAAAACACTCAGTGATGTTTGTTTTGGGGCAGAGGCAGAGAGCCAGCTCGGGAGAGAGGGGACAGGATGGTTAGTGTTAGGAGAGAGGGGATAGGATGGTTAGTATTTGGAGAGAGGGGATAGGATGGTTAGTATTAGGAGAGAGGGGATAGGATGGTTAGTATTTGGAGAGAGGGGATAGGATGGTTAGTATTTGGAGTTAGGGGATAGGATGGTTAGTATTTGGAGAGAGGGGATAGGATGGTTAGTATTTGGAGAGAGGGGATAGGATGGTTAGTATTTGGAGAGAGGGGATAGGATGGTTAGTATTTGGAGAGAGGGGATAGGATGGTTAGTATTTGGAGAGAGGGGATAGGATGGTTAGTATTTGGAGTTAGGGGATAGGATGGTTAGTATTTGGAGAGAGGGGATAGGATGGTTAGTATTTGGAGAGAGGGGATAGGATGGTTAGTATTTGGAGAGAGGGGATAGGATGGTTAGTATTTGGAGAGAGGGGATAGGATGGTTAGTATTGGGAGAGAGGGGATAGGATGGTTAGTATTTGGAGAGAGGGGATAGGATGGTTAGTATTTGGAGAGAGGGGATAGGATGGTTAGTATTTGGAGAATGAACAGCCCAATAGCCTCTGGCCTGAGCCTGAGCCTGGCCCTGTGTTTGGGTCTGGGTTTGGGCCTGGGTTTGGGCCTGAGCCTGGCCCCAGGTTTGGCCCTGGGTTTGGGCCTGGGTTTGGACCGGGCCCTGGGTTTGGCCCTGGGTTTGGGCCTGGGTTTGGACCAGGCCCTGGGTTTGCGCCTGGCCCTGGGTTTGGGTTAAGAGTGTAACTCTGTGTAGCTACAAGGCAAACGTGGGGCAGCTAACACAGGCCTTTGTTCTTAGCCAATCAGAGGCAGCTGTGTAAGCCCAGCTCGACAGGGTGGGATAGTGGGGGTCATCTCTACGGATCCTGCTGTAGGCCTGAAGCCCATCCTGCTACTGGAGCCTGAGGGCCCGGGCACAGGGAGCATGATCCCACAACAGCCACCCAGACACAGGCTACAATGGCCTTTCTGACCCCTACATCTTCCTGCCCCACAACATGGTCTCCAATGTTTAGTCTTGGATTAATCTGGCCCTCTCTCTATGCCATTGGTATCTAATACACGTAAATATACATGCACGCGTGGACACTCTTCTGGCCACAGGACGCACTGAGTAACTGGAGGTGGCCTTTGTGTGTTTGTTGGTTATGTTAGTCAAAGGCTGGGCCGTCCTCTACATATCCCCGCACCCTCCTCTACATATCCCTACACCCTCCTCTACATATCCCCGCACCCTCCTCTACATATCCCCGCACCCTCCTCTACATATCCCCACACCCTCCTCTACATATCCCCGCACCCTCCTCTACATATCCCCGCACCCTCCTCTACATATCCCCGTACCCTCCTCTACATATCCCTACACCCACCTCTACATATCCCCGCACCCTCCTCTACATATCCCCGCACCCTCCTCTACATATCCCTATACCCTCCTCTACATATCCCCGCACCCTCCTCTACATATCCCCGCACCCTCCTCTACATATCCCCGCACCCTCCTCTACATATCCCCGCACCCTCCTCTACATATCCCCGCACCCTCCTCTACATATCCCCACACCCTCCTCTACATATCCCTACACCCTCCTCTACATATCCCTACACCCTCCTCTACATATCCCTACACCCTCCTCTACATATCCCTACACCCTCCTCTACATATCCCTCCTCTACATATCCCCACACCCTCCTCTACATATCCCTACACCCTCCTCTACATATCCCCACACCCTCCTCTACATATCCCCACAACCTCCTCTACATATCCCCGCACCCTCCTCTACATATCCCCACACCCTCCTCTACATATCCCCACACCCTCCTCTACATATCCCCGCACCCTCCTCTACATATCCCCGTACCCTCCTCTACATATCCCCACACCCTCCTCTACATATCCCCACACCCTCCTCTACATATCCCCACACCCTCCTCTACATATCCCCACACCCTCCTCTACATATCCCCACACCCTCCTCTACATATCCCCGCACCCTCCTCTACATATCCCCACACCCTCCTCTACATATCCCCACACCCTCCTCTACATATCCCCACACCCTCCTCTACATATCCCTATACCCTCCTCTACATATCCCCGCACCCTCCTCTACATATCCCCGCACCCTCCTCTACATATCCCCGCACCCTCCTCTACATATCCCCGCACCCTCCTCTACATATCCCCGCACCCTCCTCTACATATCCCCACACCCTCCTCTACATATCCCTACACCCTCCTCTACATATCCCTACACCCTCCTCTACATATCCCTACACCCTCCTCTACATATCCCTCCTCTACATATCCCCACACCCTCCTCTACATATCCCTACACCCTCCTCTACATATCCCCACACCCTCCTCTACATATCCCCACAACCTCCTCTACATATCCCCGCACCCTCCTCTACATATCCCCACACCCTCCTCTACATATCCCCACACCCTCCTCTACATATCCCCACACCCTCCTCTACATATCCCCACACCCTCCTCTACATATCCCCGCACCCTCCTCTACATATCCCCACACCCTCCTCTACATATCCCCGCACCCTCCTCTACATATCCCCGCACCCTCCTCTACATATCCCCACACCCTCCTCTACATATCCCCACACCCTCCTCTACATATCCCCGCACCCTCCTCTACATATCCCTGCACCCTCCTCTACATATCCCCACACCCTCCTCTACATATCCCCACACCCTCCTCTACATATCCCTACACCCTCCTCTACATATCCCTACACCCTCCTCTACATATCCCTACACCCTCCTCTACATATCCCCACACCCTCCTCTACATATCCCCGCACCCTCCTCTACATATCCCTGCACCCTCCTCTACATATCCCCGCACCCTCCTCTACATATCCCCGCACCCTCCTCTACATATCCCTGCACCCTCCTCTACATATCCCCGCACCCTCCTCTACATATCCCCGCACCCTCCTCTACATATCCCCACACCCTCCTCTACATATCCCTACACCCTCCTCTACATATCCCTCCTCTACATATCCCCACACCTTCCTCTACATATCCCTACACCCTCCTCTACATATCCCCACACCCTCCTCTACATATCCCCACAACCTCCTCTACATATCCCCGCACCCTCCTCTACATATCCCCACACCCTCCTCTACATATCCCCACACCCTCCTCTACATATCCCCACACCCTCCTCTACATATCCCCACACCCTCCTCTACATATCCCTGCACCCTCCTCTACATATCCCCACACCCTCCTCTACATATCCCCACACCCTCCTCTACATATCCCCGCACCCTCCTCTACATATCCCCACACCCTCCTCTACATATCCCCACACCCTCCTCTACATATCCCCGCACCCTCCTCTACATATCCCTACACCCTCCTCTACATATCCCTACACCCTCCTCTACATATCCCTACACCCTCCTCTACATATCCCTACACCCTCCTCTACATATCCCCACACCCTCCTCTACATATCCCCACACCCTCCTCTACATATCCCTACACCCTCCTCTACATATCCCTACACCCTCCTCTACATATCCCTACACCCTCCTCTACATATCCCCACACCCTCCTCTACATATCCCCACACCCTCCTCTACATATCCCCACACCCTCCTCTACATATCCCTACACCCTCCGCTACATATCCCTGCACCCTCCTCTACATATCCCCACACCCTCCTCTACATATCCCCGCACCCTCCTCTACATATCCCTACACCCTCCTCTACATATCCCCACACCCTCCTCTACATATCCCCACACCCTCCTCTACATATCCCTACACCCTCCTCTACATATCCCTACACCCTCCTCTACATATCCCTACACCCTCCTCTACATATCCCTACACCCTCCTCTACATATCCCTACACCCTCCTCTACATATCCCTACACCCTCCGCTACATATCCCTGCACCCTCCTCTACATATCCCCACACCCTCCTCTACATATCCCTACACCCTCCTCTACATATCCCCACACCCTCCTCTACATATCCCTACACCTCTCTGAGATAGCAGGGTTACAGGAAATTGCGTCCCACTGTAATGAAAAGCCACATCTCAGAACTCAGCTGGGGAGGAAAAGAGAGCAAAACGAATCAGAGTAAGTGACTTCACCAGAGAAGAGAAAGACCTTGGGGCACTGAAGTGGTTGAATAAAAAATAAACTGTTTAGAGTGACGCTGCACATTGTAGAATATAAAGCAGCTGCAAATGGGAAAGTTGTGATGCCCACTTCACTCCATGCATTTGAAGACCTTTCAGCAAACACATCAACCTAACCTCTATGCTGTGACAGCTAAAAAACATCAGTATTTCATGGAATGTGGCCTACGCTCGAGGAGGATTAAAATGACTAAGTAAAGAATCCACTGTTTTTATCCTTTCTTTTGTGTTTCAGTTAGAAAATAGAGGACTCCGTCAGTATCGCCTGCCAGAATCTGTTAGTATCGCTTGCCAGGCTCTGTTAGTATCGCTTGCCAGGCTCTGTTAGTATCGCTTGCCAGGCTCTGTTAGTATCGCTTGCCAGGCTCTGAAGTATCGCTTGCCAGACTCTGAAGTATCGCTTGCCAGACTCTGTTAGTATCGCTTGCCAGGCTCTGTTAGTATCGCTTGCCAGGCTCTGTTAGTATCGCTTGCCAGGCTCTGTTAGTATCGTTTGCCAGGCTCTGTTAGTATCGCTTGCCAGACTCTGAAGTATCGCTTGCCAGACTCTGTTAGTATCGCTTGCCAGACTCTGTTAGTATCGCTTGCCAGACTCTGTTAGTATCGCTTGCCAGAATCTGTTAGTATCGTTTGCCAGGCTCTGTTAGTATCGCTTGCCAGACTCTGAAGTATCGCTTGCCAGACTCTGTTAGTATCGCTTGCCAGACTCTGTTAGTATCGCTTGCCAGACTCTGTTAGTATCGCTTGCCAGACTCTGTTAGTATCGCTTGCCAGACTCTTAGTATCGCTTGCCAGGCTCTGTTAGTATCGCTTGCCAGAATCTGTTAGTATCGTTTGCCAGGCTCTGTTAGTATCGCTTGCCAGACTCTGTAGTATCGTTTGCCAGACTCTGTCTGTATCGCTTGCCAGACTCCGTTAGTATCGCTTGCCAGACTCTGTTAGTATCGCTTGCCAGACTTTGTTAGTATCGCTTGCCAGACTCTGTTAGTATCATTTGCCAGACTCTGTTAGTATCGCTTGCCAGACTCTGTAGTATCGTTTGCCAGACTCTGTTAGTATCGCTTGCCAGACTGTGTTAGAATCGCTTGCCAGACTCTGTAGTATCGCTTGCCAGACTCTGTTAGTATCGCTTGCCAGAATCTGTTAGTATTGCTTGCCAGACTCTGTAGTATCCTTTGCCAGACTCCATTAGTATCGCTTGCCAGACTGTGTTAGTATCGCTTGCCAGACTGTGTTAGTATCGCTTGCCAGACTCTGGTAGTATCGCTTGCCAGACTCTGTTAGTATCGCTTGCCAGACTCTGTAGTATCGTTTGCCAGACTCTGTTAGTATCGCTTGCCAGACTCTGTTAGTATCGCTTGCCAGACTCTGTTAGAATCGCTTGCCAGACTCTGTAGTATCGCTTGCCAGACTCTGTTAGTATCGCTTGCCAGACTCTGTTAGTATCGCTTGCCAGACTCTGTAGTATCGTTTGCCAGCCTCTGTTAGTATTGCTTGCCAGACTCTGTTAGTATCGCTTGCCAGACTCTGTTAGAATCGCTTGCCAGACTCTGTTAGTATCGCTTGCCAGACTCTGTTAGAATCGCTTGCCAGACTCTGTTAGTATCGCTTGCCAGACTCTGTTAGTATCGCTTGCCAGACTCTGTTAGTATCGCTTGCCAGACTCTGTTAGTATCGCTTGCCAGACTCTGTTAGTATCGCTTGCCAGACTCTGTTAGTATCGCTTGCCAGACTCTGTTAATATCGCTTGCCAGACTCTGTAGTATCGTTTGCCAGACCCTGTAGTATCGTTTGCCAGACTCTGTTAGTATCTCTTGCCAGACTCTGTTAGTATCGCTTGCCAGACTCTTAGCATCGCTTGCCAGACTCTGTAGTATCGTTTGCCAGACTCTGTAGTATCGTTTGCCAGACTCTGTTAGTATCGCTTGCCAGACTGTGTTAGTATCGCTTGCCAGACTCTGTTAGTATCGCTTGCCAGACTCTTAGCATCGCTTGCCAGACTCTGTAGTATCGTTTGCCAGACTCTGTTAGAATCGCTTGCCAGAATCTGTTAGTATCGCTTGCCAGACTCTGTAGTATCGCTTGCCAGACTCTGTAGCATCGCTTGCCAGACTCTGTTAGTATCGCTTGCCAGACTCTGTAGTATCGTTTGCCAGACTCTGTAGTATCGTTTGCCAGACTCTGTTAGTATCGCTTGCCAGACTCTTAGCATCGCTTGCCAGACTCTTAGCATCGCTTGCCAGACTCTGTTAGTATCGCTTGCCAGACTCTGTAGTATCGTTTGCCAGACTCTGTTAGTATCGCTTGCCAGACTCATGACGCTTCACCACAGCATCTGTGGGAAGAGACTGGTTGAAACATATAGTTGCACTGAGCTGTGGGTCTATTCTCAGTAAGGGGAGTATACTGCATCTTTAATCCTAGCTCTGCTTTATAGCTTGGCTGATCGGGGGATGGAACAGGGGAGTGAGAAGGAAATGGTAAGCTGCATTGGGCCTCTGAGGCGTGCGCACACACACACACACACACACACACACACACACACACACACGCACACGCACACGCACGCACACGCACCATTAGAACAAACAGCACACCGGAGACTCCATCCTCGCCAGGACCCAGAAAATCAGATTTCTGTCCTTAGTAACTATTTTTATTTTTCTGGATTATATGTGTGTTGTTTATTTTTTATTGCTAGATATTACTGCACTGTTAGAAACACTGATCCTGCGATAACATCTGCAAATCTGTGTACGTTACCAATAAACTTTTATTTCATTCGATAACATCTGCAAATCTGTGTACGTGACCAATAAACTTTTATTTTATTTTGAGAGAGAGAGAGAGAGAGAGAGAGAGAGATACAGACACAGAGAGAGAGGGAGAGAGATACAGACACAGAGAGAGAGAGATACAGACACAGAGAGAGAGAGAGAAAGACAGACAGAGAGAGAGAGAGAAAGACAGACACAGAGAGAGAGATACAGAGAGAGAGACACAGAGACAGAGAGAGAAAGACAGACACAGAAAGAGAGATACAGAGAGAGAGACACAGAGACAGAGAGAGAAAGACAGACACCGAGAGAGAGATACAGAGAGAGAGACAGAGAGAGAGAGATACAGAGAGAGAGACAGAGAGAGAGAGATACAGAGAGAGACATACGGAGAGAGAGAGAGAGACACAGAGAGAGAGAGAGAGACACAGAGAGAGAGAGAGACACACAGAGAGAGAGAGAGACACAGAGAGAGAGAGACACACAGAGAGAGAGAGACACAGAGAGAGAGAGACACAGAGAGAGAGAGAGAGAGAGAGAGAGAGAGACACAGAGACACAGAGACACAGAGACACAGAGAGAGCAAGAGAGAGAGATACAGAGACACAGAGAAAGAGACAGAGATAGACACAGAGACCAAGAGACAGAGAGAGACACAGAGAGAGAGAGAGATACAGAGACAGAGAGAGAGAGAGAGACACAGAGAGAGAAAGAGACACAGAGACACAGAGAGAGAGAGAGAGACACAGAGAGAGAAAGAGACACACAGAGAGAGAGACACAGAGAGAGACATACAGAGAGAGAAACACACGGAGAGAGAGAGAGACAGAGAGAGAGAGAGACAGAGAGAGAGAGAGACACAGAGAGAGGGAGAGACAGAGACACAGAGAGAAAGAGAGACACAGAGAGAGAGAGAGGGTGCTGTCATCAAGAGGGTGCTACAGCACAGAGAACAGACTGTAGAGACTCCCAGAGAGAAGCTGCAGCCACTCACCACCCCTAACAACCCCACTGACCCACCTTCACCCACAATCCCCCCCCATACCGACAACACTTTACCCACACCCCCAGTCAACAAAGAGGCCCACATAGAGACACCTACTACAGAGAGAAGCTCTCTGGCCCCCCCTGACACACCCCCACACACCCCTCCATGTACACAGGCCCTGTGTACTCCAGCCCCAGACCGAAAACGCACTAATCTGGTAAAACCCACTGAGGTGGCCATCCTCATTGACTCAAATGGGAAATTCATTCAAGAAGATAAACTCTTCCCTCAACACAAGGTGTGCAAAATATGGTGCCCAAAAACACAAGATGCACTCCACATCCTGTCCCAGCCTGACTTTGGCACACCAGGCCACATTATTATTCACACCGGCACCAACAACCTGCGAGAGGAGCAGGAGAGAGTAGGCAGCCTGGTCAACAGAGTAGCAGAGAGGGCCTCTGAGTGGTTCCCCAACTCCCACATCACCATCTCCACTCTGCTGCCCCGCAAAGACTTTCATCCCCGTACCATCCAGAAAGTCAACGCTGACATCACCAGAGGGTGTGGCCTACTCCCGAACATACACATTGCTCACCACCCAACAATCACCCCAGAGCATCTACACGACCACTCCCACCTGAGGAAGCAGACAGTAGGGATGTTTTCCAAGTCCCTAAAGGACGTAGCACTTGGTAGACAAACACCCCATGCTGTACTGGACAGAGGAGCACCCAGAGACCCCTACCAGACCACTGCACCACCAAGGAGCCCCAGGCCCCTTCAACGCCACACCAGACCCAGTGCACCCCACAGGCCCCACCCACCCCCAGAGCATCACCACTTCCATCGGCTTAGCCAGACCAGACCGGGCCCAGCCTATTATCCCGCACCAGACAACCACCCCTACCAGACCAGAGAGGAAGTCCCACGGCCCAGACCTGGCCCCCCTCCACCTCACAGGCCCAACAGCAGGACCAGCGCAGCTACGCGGAGGTTGTCAGAGGACAGGAGAACCCTGTAGGATTAAGTGAGATTAAACAGCTCCTCCAATACATCTGCACTAAACTGCACTAAACACACACGGACGCATACACACACACACCACACACACACACACACACCTATTGTACTAGAATTTACTTGTTCAATGAATAGGAATATTTAACAGAATAAATGTTAGCTGATATCCTGTTTATCTCACTCTTAACAACTTATTAGTTAATCGTTACTGTATTTCTGACTGCTATTCTTTCTTTTTGCAACATGAAATCACTATCAGTTAGCATGTGGAACATTCAGGGTCTAAACTCATCAACCTTTGGTCTGAAGAGTTTAGCACTGGAGTTCAACAAAAATCTGAAAGATGTTGACGTCATCATTCTGCAGGAGACATGGTGTAAGGCTGACGTTGTCACTCACTGTCCCACAGGCTACAGAGAGGTCATTGTGCCATCACAGAAACACAGCTCTGTCAATAGAGGCAGAGACTCTGGAGGATTGATCATTTGGTACAAATCCGAACTACAAAATCTAATTGATCCCCTCAAAATTGGCAAATACCACATTTGGTTAAAACTAAAAACAGAACTTGTACTGACAGAAAAAGATGTGTTCCTTTGCGCAATATATATCCCCCCCTCAGAATCCCCATATTACTCAGAGGAGATCTTCCCCACCCTTGAGGAAGAGACGTGCCATTTCCAGGCCCAGGGAAATGTGCTCATCTGTGGGGACACAAATGCGCGCACAGGAACACTACCTGATCTAACGAGCACACGAGGGGACAGCTTTATTACAGGCCATACTGTTTCTAACTATCTTAATCTCCCCCATAGAAACAACAGTGACAGCACCGTCAACAAAAACGGAAGGGATCTTTTGCAGCTCTGTAGAAGCCTGGGTCTGTACTTTGTCAATGGTAGGTTACGGGGGGACTCTTTGGGGAGATTCACCTATTGCTCACCTCTTGGCCACAGTACAGTAGACTATATGATCACAGACATGGACCCTTTCTCTCTCAGCTCATTCACTGTCAAGCCACTAACACCTCTGTCTGATCACAGCCAAATTACGTTGTTCCTCAAAAGAACAGACATGGAAACAACCACACATTCACAGCCCAGTAAGCTGTACAACATCAGAAATTCATACAGATGGGCCCAAAACAGCACAGAAGAATACCAGAAAGCAACCTGGAACCAAAATATCCAAACACTCTTAGATAACTTTCTGGATACCACATTCATTCACAGTAAAGAAGGCATCAATCTAGCAGTACAAAACATCAACTATATATTCAGGCAAACGGCAAAAGAAGCACAATTGAAATTGATAAAAAACAAAACTAAAAAAATCACAGATGACAACTGGTTTGATGCAGATTGTGAAATTATAAGGAAAAAACTTAGAACACTATCCAACCAAAAGCACAGAGACCCAAATAATGGTGAATTACGCCTTCATTACTGTGAGACTTTAAAACTCTATAAACGTACACTCAGAACCAAAAAAGCACAGTACAACAGCAAGCAGCTGACACTAATTGAGGAGTCCATAAACACAAACAACTTTTGGCAAAATTGGAAAAAACTAAAAAAATCTAAACAAGAGGAATTAGCGATACAAAATGGTGACATATGGACAACCCATTTCAAAACACTCTACAACACCGTTCAAATTGACACAAACGCAGAACAACGCCAAATCCATGAGAAATTGAATGGATTAGAAAAAGCTATAAAGGACAATCAAAACCCATTGGACTCCCCAATTACTGACCAGGAGCTCTATAAGAAACTTCAGGCTCTCAAATTTAAAAAAGCCTGTGGACCTGATGGCATCCTAAATGAGATGCTCATACTCACTAGTGCAAAATTTCAATTGGCTATATTAAAACTGTTTAATTTGATCCTGAGTGTAGGTTATTTCCCTGACATCTGGAATCAAGGACTCATAACCCCAATCTTTAAGAATGGAGACAAATTTGACCCTAACAATTACAGAGGCATTTGTGTGAACAGTAACCTGGGGAAGGTTTTCTGTAG